>NC_045732.1:78041214-78341214 GCF_009834535.1 Camelus ferus | reverse complement strand
CATCACAAGCAAAAGTGTCTTTTTCTATTTTTTAATGTTGTATCTACTTGAGATGATGGGTGCGCACTCAACTTATTGTGGTCATCACTTCATGATGTACGTAGGTCAGATCATTATGCTGCACCCCTGAAACTCACACAGGGCTGCATGTCAATTACATCTCAGAAAGACTGGGGGTGCAAATGAGGATAGATAATAACAGTGCCAATTTCAAAGTTGTTGTGAGAAGGAAATGACATATCTATATACTTAAAAGAGTACCCGGCATGAAGTAAATACTGACCATGCATAACTATTAAATAGCACTTTAACATGTTTAGATGTACGGTATACATTAAATGATCAATTTCACAAAAGTCAATGTATTTTCATTGGTTAAAGACGACAGTTCTTATAACCACAACACTGAATCATACAAAAAAAGATACCGGACCTGTTTCACAGGACTTACCATCCAGTGACACCTCCAATTAACAGCTGGGTTGCCACGCTATACTTTTCTGCTGAAGGCCCAGATTCCTGCCCAAACAGCTTGCGCCACCATGGCTGCTTTTTAGCCAGTTCTGCAAGGTCCAGTGACTCAAAATTTCCCTCAAAGTTTCCTACAAGAATTAGGATACTGAATAAGAAAATAGTTTTACAATAAATCAGTACCATTTGTAACTTTTAAGGTAACCAAGATAGTTATAAGACCCTTGAAATATTAATCTATTTTAAATAGTAAATTAATTCAAACTCTGACCAGCAACTTTTGAAAATCAGACTAAAATCAACAAACATCTTAGAGAAACAAAACCTGGAGAATTCAGAATTAGTACTCTAGTTTTTCCTCTCAAATTTAAAAACAACCGAAAGGACCTAGGAAAAACTGTTAGTAATGATAATGTATCGTAACTGAACTGGAGTTTCTTCATTTGTCTCTCTCAGGAGTAACTCAATACTACTCAGCAGTATTACGTGGATCTCCAGTGATGGCAAAGATAAGAGGTAATGTTCAATTGAGGTCTTAGTACTTATGTGGCAATGCGCTAAGGAATAAATGTGTATATCTAATTAAATCCACAGAACAAAGTAGGTATAGAACAAGATACTATTTATCAAACCATATTTTACTAATAAATGAAGACTCAGAGGTTAAGCGATTTCTCTGCTCAAAAAGGGAAAAAGAGTTAACAAAATGTCTAATCCCTCTCTCTCCGGGAAGATAAATTTAATGAAAGATGCACAAGACCTGTACATGGTAAGTGAAACAACACTGTAGAGTGGCAATCTCAGTCAAAAAGTAGGCTTTCATCTGGAAACGGAGAAGCTGCTTCTAAAATTCATATGCAGCTGCAAAGGACCTCAAATAGTTTTTTCAGTCGGTATGGCTGCACAACAAATCACCCTAAAACTTCATGGAGCCAAAACAATCATTTAGGAAAATACTGTGTGCCAAAAGTGGCCAAAACAGTTGTGGGAAAAAAAGAACAAAGTTGAAAAAATTTCAAGACTTCTTTAAAGCTACAGTTAACATACAGGTAACCAGTGCCAAGACTTAAAAACTACTGTATTTGGCACAGTGTAGAAGTAGATGTACACATATAGTCATCTAATTTTCAATAACATGGCACCGAAGTAATTCAGTAAGGAAAAGAAAATGTTTTCCACAAATTGTGTTACAACTACTAAGTATGTGTTAAAACAAAAAACACCTCTCACACAAAATATAATTGAATACTTAATTCTATAAGGATCACAGAGCCCAATTTAGCAGAACGAAAATATGGACGTTTAAGGAACTGGGTCTTCTATGGCCTCACAATTAGTTCAATGAAGTTTTATTCTAATGTAATCACAAAACATCACTGCTGTGTTGAAGAAGAAACTGCCTCCGTGGGTTAAAGAGTATCACTGAAAACAAAAATGACTTTTGAGGTTTCTTTCATGTAATTTTGCCAAATTACAGTCATAGGGGATCCAAAGCATAGATATTTAGTTCACCCAACTTCAGTCATTCAACAAACGCTAGTAAGCACTATGTTGACAAGGCAGCAGACTTGCTTATAGGCCCAGGAAATCAATGCTCAGAGTATTACGTGATCATCAGTATCATAAAGATTGAAATTCATGACGTCAATCACCAACTTTCTCACAGCAGTTTCCTAGGTGCAAATTATCTGATCATCCTACATATTTGAAGTGAATGAGGGCAGTCTGGTTTGCGAGGAAATGCACTGTGCAATCCAACACCTCAGAGTCACCTAAGTTCAGTGGTGTGCTGTTGTTGGAGACGAAAGTCCAAAGAGATAAAGAAGCCTCCTAGGTCTAAAGGTGCCAGAATGCTTCCGAGAACAGGGACAAAATGTCTCCACGCCCAGGCTGCCAGGGGCGGGGCCGGAAGGCTTGCTGAGCCGGAGCGCGGACAACACCCGGGAGCAGTTCGGCTCCCGCCCGGCTGCTGACCTTGGCCGGACCTTGGGAGCGGCCGGGCCAGGGCCGAGCCCCAGGCGGCCTCCCCGCCCCTGCGCCGCTTGGGCCCCCGGGGGAGCTCCGCCGGGACTGCGAGGCGCGGAGCCCTCCCTCTTCCGGAGCCCGGGCAGGCGGCTCCTCGCGGCGCCAGACGCGCGCGCGCCTTCCCTTACCTTGACTGGCCGCAGCCATTTCGACGAGCTCGTCTCGCGATGACACCCGCAGGGGCTCGGCGCGGCAGGACGCTGAGTGGCGCGCCGCCGTCACCGTAAGGTGGCTTCCGGCACGTGGAGCAGATGTTTCCATTCCCACGGCGGCGGCGGAAGAGGGCGGGCGGGGCGCGCGGCGGGCCCTCCCCATCTGCGCGCGCAGCCGCGTCACAAGGTTCAGCGGCCGGGGTCACGAGCCCCTCGGCCCCGCCCAGCAGGCGCGCCGAGCCGCGCGTGCTCAGAAAGCCTCCACGGGCGGGGCTGTTCAGCCAGATGCTGTGGGGCTGGCTTCTCTCCTAGAAGGGACTTAGTTGTACGGGACCGCAGCGCGGCCCTTCCCGAGTCAAGACTGTTCTACCCCTCACTTTACTAAAACTCAAGAAAGCTGGCTTGTCGTCTCCGTTCATGAAGCATTGACCAAATATTTATCAGGGCCTGCTACGTGCCCGATGCTGTTCCACTAGGGGAAGACACATTTAAAAAACAGCTACCGCTATAACCAAGAGGAGCACTCAGAAAGAAAAGAGCTTTCTTGCGTACGACGCCTACGGAACCTTTTAACCACGTGCCAGAGCACCTCTCCGCCCCCACCCGTAAGCCACTCCTCTCGTCACTCCATCCCAGTTCAAGGCAACTTCACCTTTCCCAAAACCTTGCTGTTAATCTGAACTCCTCTCTCAAATCCACAAATCCAATTCATCACCCAGCACTGTAAACGCTACCTTCACAGTGAATTCAACCATTCTCACTCCTCCACTGCTACGATCCTAGCCCAAGTCACGATCATTTCTTGTCCCCCTCCCCCGTTAACAAGTCTATTGCTCCTGCCCTTGTGCTGCTAATGTCTATTCTTTCCACTGTTGCCAGAAAGCTCATGGCCCTCCGCTACTCAGAACTCTACCGTGGCTCCCTATAACCCTTAATGTAGAAACCAAAGTCCCTTTGCCGAAATGTAAACTTCTCAGTGAGACTTTCCATGACTGAAAACTGCAAAACCCCTCCTTCCCGTCCTGCTTACTTTCCTTTTGTGCACAGCACTTACTTTACCTTCTAATAGACATAAGGTACACATATAAGTATTGCTTATTGTCTGTCACTTGTTTCTATCGCGCGCTCTTGTGCACACTGTGCCTAGGACTGTCTCCCTAGGACAAATAAGTAGTTGTCTGCTCTTGGGCAAACCATTTAACCTCTGACCCTTACATGGTTCATCTGTACTCACTTTGCAGTCTCATTCTGAGCATTAAATCCGATCGTGTGTAAAGCATCTGGCAGAGAATTATCACTCTATATTGTAACTGTCTCCCCGACTGTACTGTGACTTCCAAAAGGCAGAAACTGGATTTAATTCATGTCTGAAGCCTGGAGGTATAGCATAACTGTTCAGAGCATGACTTCTGGAGCCAGATTAAATGGATCTGAATGCTACAGTTTACAAACTGTGAGACCATGGCCAACTTGCCTAACCTCTCTGGGCTTCAATGTCATCACCTGTACAATGAAGACAAAAACACTAGCCACATTAGAAAGCACTTAGAACAGTTCCTGAAATACATAACCTGCCAGCTCTCTGCAAACTGGTGCCTGGCAGAGAGAAGGTCTCAGCAAATGTTTACACAACAAGGCTTCTTCCTGATTGTTTCCAAGCTGGACAACACCTTGCCAATTGCTCCCAAACACGTTCTCATCTGTGCAGAATTGGACTGTCAGTAATAACATTTCTTATAGAAACCTTGGTCACTATTCTTATCAGAACCTATACTTTGAGGTCCTTGGGGAGATTCTCACGGCTCCTAATATACATCAAACTGAGTAGGGGCTTTGCTTCAGCTCAGCAAAGCTACATTTTGATGTAAGGAGATAATAGCCTCAACCAGGGCCAAATGTAAACAACCTCAAGAAGCCTCAATGCAAGATGAGTAAATACCTGAATGCTGGGTGATTGTGAGTGCCATGTAGAAAAATGAAGCAGAGAGAGATCAGTAGAGCCAGTGTGGGCAGAAAGCTTCCAAGGTCCATATTTGAGCCCACTGAGAAGGCAAGATTTGAGCCAAGACTTGAAGGAGATGTGGGAGTGGAAATGTGTGGAGATCTGGGAAACGTAGCCAGAGTGAGATGAGACCTTGGAGATAGGGAGAAGGGACATGCAGATTGTGGGGAATACTCTTGGTCATGGTAAAAATGCAGGAGTTTACTCTGAGTGACATCAGAAGCCAGTGGAGTGTCCTGAGCAAAGAAGTGACAGGATCCGCTTTATGGTTTTAAATAGTCATTCAGTGGTGTCTGTGAGAGGAAAGGGTAGAAGCAGGGAGGGCAAGTGGATTCCAGCATCTTAAACAACATTTAGAGCATTTCTTGCTGCGGCTACAAAGGAAGGGGGTTGGGGCACACTAGGAATGCAGATACAAATTAGAGCTCCACTTCACCTTGACTCCCCCTTCCTTTCCTTAAAGCTTGTGGTGGAAGCAGCAGCCCTGCGCCCCTGCTGCTTTCAGAGGGGAACGGGTTAAGCTTTAGCTCAGCCTCCCTTTTCCTACTCACTTCTTCCTGTGGCTACTTCTTACTGCCAGAAAGGAAGCAATCCTGTCCCCTAGAGCTCAGGGCTAATGCTGCTGTCACATCCAACCAGTAAGGTTTCCTAAAATTCTTTGCGAAAATTTTGGGACTTTTCACCAAATCATAAAAAAAATTTCCTTTTTTTTTTCCCCTGGGAGCCAAAGATATTTTAGAGAAGAATTAATCTTGCATTTCTCCAGTTGAATGTTTTCTTGCAATAAGAGCCATGCAAATAGAGCTACCCACCTGTTTCTTTCTGTGCCTCTTGCCACTAAGCTTCAGCGCCATCCGAAGATACTACCTGGGCGCAGTGGAACTGTCCTGGGACTATAGGCAAAGTGAACTGCTCAGTGAGCTGCACATGGACACCAGGTAAAGGTATATGCTAGAGGGACCCATCGGGATTGCGGGGATGTGACTCTGGCTGGATGAAGGGGCAGACATCAAGTTAGGGTGGCTGTGATGCTACTTAAGCCCTGTAAAAGCATTTCCAGGTAAGGTGTGCAGGCATCTATGTTATTAGCACAAATGCTAATTGCCAATCCTTTTCATAGATCTAACCTATGTATTGATATTTTTTCCTGTTTTGTCCACTGCCTCTATTTGCCACATGCTGCCACTCTGGAAACTAGAGGGTACAGGAGAGTGAGGGCATAAGAGACAAAACAGAACTTCCCTCAGCTTACCCCCAAGTTTCTGTAGAGGGAAGAGCAGTAAGAGCTGTCAATATTACACACAATTTTGGCGTAAGGAGACTCTTCGCCATTAGTTCAGAAGCTTTTCATCTTTTGTGGTTCTGGTACATTTTGGGAGAGTAGTGTTAAATAATCTTTCCAATATTATCTATGATCATTTACTTATTCAGATTTTCTACCTCTTCTTCGGTCAGTATTGGTTATATATATTTTCCTAGAAAGCAATCTATTATGCCTAGATTTAATAATGTATTGGTATCAAGTTACATGATAATCTTGTGATATTGTTAAACTGTCCTGTGTCTGTAGTTACATCTCCATTCTTATATTGTGTACGTTCTCTTTAACTCTCTTAAATATAGTATTTCCAGAAAGTTTCTCGGTTTTATTGGTTTTGTCAAAAACCATCTTTTGGTTCTATCAGTTTTTGCTTTTATGCTTATTAATTTATTTCTTCTTCCTAATTTCCTTTGGTTCATTTTGTTGATTTAAGTTTTTGCTTATCGAGTTGAATGCTGACATCATTTCTTTTAAATTGTGTTTTGTTTTCTTTAAATGTGTATTATAAAGATTTAAACCCAATACATACACAACGGTAATTAGTCTTTTTTGTTTTTTTTTTTCTGCTTTGCTGAAATGAAGGGAATATTTCCTTTTAAGTTTTAATTTCCAAAAAAGGCCAGAACTCTTCAAACACTCTACCATCAACATATAGGGATGCCCTTCTCCATGCAATCACATCAGCAATAAGTTTTATCTTGCTTTTTTACTTTTGCCAGCCTAGTAGGTATAGAGTGATGTTGCATCATTACATTAATCGCATTCTTTTTGTTTCTAATGAAGTTGAGCATCTTTCCAAATGCTTGTTGGCTACATTATTTATATTTTAAGATTTTACTATTCATATGTTTTGCTCATTTTTCTTTGCGCTTTCTTTTTTTAATTATGAGAAACATTTTATCATTACAAATGTTAACCCTTTTTGACGCTGCATTCATATACTAATGTATATTGCAATTTTCCCCAAGACCTGTTGTTTGTCTATTGACAGTGTTTATAACTTTGACCAAAAACATTTTTAAGTTTTATAGTAAAATACATCTCTTTTCTTTCATATCTTCAGAGTTCCCAGTGTTGGTTAAAAATGTTTTATGCAACTCACAGACATAGTAAACAATTTTGTGGTTACCAGAGGAAAGGGGGTGGGAAGGGATAAATTTGGGACTTTGAGATTTGCAAATGATAACCACTGTATAAAAATAAATAAAAAACAAATTTCTTCTGTATAGCACAGTAAACTATATTCAATATCTTGTCGTAATCTTTACTGAAAAAGAGTATGAAAGGGAATATATGTGTGTATATATATATATATATATGCTTGACTGGGACATTATGCTGAAAGCCAGAGACTGACACATTGTAACTGACTATACTTCAATAAAATAAATAAATAAACTTTAAAAAAATGTTTTCTGCACACAAAGGTTGTTTATGTATTCTCCCGGATTTTCTTGCAAGATTTTTTTACTGTTTTGCCTTTTACATTTATGGCTTCAATTCATCTGATAATTATTTTTGTATATGGTATGTGAGTGGGATCTGTCTAGTTTTATTTCCATCCAGACCGATAGCCTATTGCAATGGCACCTTTTATCAAATAATACATCTTTTGCCACTGATTTGAATAAAAGCATTCATAATATAAAATTCTCATATATATTAGTATCTACTTCTGGATTCATTATGCTGTTCCATTTATCTACTTTTATCTTGTTGTGCCAATCCCATATTGATTTAATTACAGTGGGTCTATAAATATCTTCTGTTATCTAGTAAGTGAAATCAATCCTCAACTGCTCTTTTTGTATCTTTCTTAACATTTCTTAGGCATTTTATTCTTCCATGGAAAAACATTAAAATATTTTTTCAATTAAAAAGATCCAAATCCTGTTGTGATTCTAATTGGAATTTCATTAATCTTACACATTAATTTTATTAATATAATAAATGTAAGTAATTTATTTTTACATTTATGCCTATGCATTTTATAAATGTGTGGCTATTTTTTTTTACCTTTTTTATTGAGTAGTAGTCATTTTAAAATGTTGTGTCAAATTCCAGTACAGAGCACAATTTTTCAGTTATACATGCACATACATATATTCATTGTCTCACTTTTTTTTTTTCGGTTTGAGCTACCAACAAGATCTTGTGTATATTTCCCTGTGCTACACAGTATAATCTTGTTTATCTATTCTACGTTTTGAAATCCCAGTCTGTTCCTTCCCACCCCCCACCCCCTTGGCAACCACAAGTTTGTATTCTATGTCTATGAGTCTGTTTCTGTTTTGTATTTATGCTTTGTTTGTTTGTTTGTTTTAGATTCCACATATGAGCACTCTCATATGGTATGTTTCTTTCTCTTTCTGGCTTACTTCACTTAGAATGACTTTCTCCAGCAGCATCCACGTTGCAGCAAATGGCGTTATGTTGTCGGTTTTTATGGCAGAGTAGTATTCCATTGTATAAATATACCACATCTTCTTTATCCAGTCATCTGTTGATGGACATTTAGGCTGTTTCCATGTCTTGGCTATTGTAAATAGTGCTGCTGTGAACATTGGGGTGCAGGTGTCATCCTGAAGTAGGGTTCCTTCTGGATATATGCCCAGGAGCAGGATTCCTGGGTCATATGGTAAGTCTATTCCTAGTCTTTTGAGGAATCTCCATACTGTCTTCCACAGTGGCTGCACCAAACTGCATTCCCACCAGCAGTGTAGGAGGGTTCCCCTTTCTCCACAGCCTCTCCAGCATTTGTCATTTGTGGATTTTTGAATGACGGCCATTCTGACTGGTGTGAGGTGATACCTCACTGTAGTTTTGATTTTCATTTCTCTGATAATTAGTGATATGGAGCATTTTTTCACGTGCCTATTGATCATTTGTATGTCTTCCCTGGAGAATTGCTTGTTTAGGTCTTCTGCCCATTTTTGGATTGGGTTGTTTGTTTTTTTTCTTATTAAGTCGTATGAGCTGCTTATATATTCTGGAGATCAAGCCTTTGTCGGTTTCATTTGCAAAAATTTTCTCCCTTTCCGTAGGTTGTCTTTTTGTTTTACTTATGGTTTCCTTTGCTGTGCAGAAGCTTGTAAATTTCATTAGGTCCCATTTGTTTATTCTTGCTTTTATTTCTATTGCTTGGGTAGACTGTTCTAGGAGAACATTTTTGAGATGTATGTCAGATACTGTTTTGCCTATGTTTTCCTCTAGGAGGTTTATTGTATGTTGTCTGATGTTTAAGTCTTTGATCCATCTTGAGTTTATTTTTGTGGATGGTGTAAGGGAGTGTTCTAGCTTCACTGTTTTACATGCTGCAACACATAGTGGACAATATTTGATGTTGCCTGTACTTAATTTTAGTCATTTTAATGACTCATGTATCTTACTGTATGTTTAATTTGCATTTCTCTGATGACTAAAGATGTTAGGCATCTTTACATGTGTAATTGGCCATTCCTGTGTTTTCTTTAATGAAATGTTTATTCAGATCTTTAGCCCATTTTAAAATTGAATTGTTTGTCTTATTATTGTTGAGGTTTGAGAATTCTTTGTATATTCTGGATATAAGTACGTTTTCACATGTATCTGTTTTCAATATTTTCTCTCAGCACAATTGTTTTCATTTTGATGAAGCCCAGTTTACCTTTTTTTCTGTTGGTTGCTTGTGGTTTTGGTGTCATATCTAAAAAGCCATTGCCAAATCTAAAGTCACAAAGATTTACACCTGTATTTTCTTCTAAGAGTTTTATAGTTTTAGCGCTTACATTTAGTTCTTTGGTACACTGAGTTAACTTTGGTGTATGGTGTGAAGAAGGGGTCCTTCTATAATCTATATAACCTGCAGTTGTGCAGTGTTAATGACCCTGAAGTGGAGGCCCAGATGGTCAGTAGCCTGCTATCTAAGTGAACCATCAGGCACTTGTCCATTAATGTTGGTCTTGTTAAATATTAATATTGAGATAATTATATTTAATGCATTGTGCTTTTTACTGTAGCTTTTGCCTAGCATGCACCCTCAGACTGTTATAGTGAATAATAGTCTGAGAATAAAATTGAATTGAATGAAGAAAATGATTTATTTGTTATCTAGCTTTCTGTTGTTTTATGGGCAGCCACATGTATTTACTAGGAAAAAGTTGATAGAATTTTTGTTTTGATGACACCACTTTATAGTCTAGATCATTTTGATCCTGATTAACAGGATAAGCTGACTCTGGACACATCCTGACAAGTTCTGCCAAGGTTTGAAGTAAACATCTGGGGAAATTCAGTTTTATATTATCTATTCCTGCAGCTGCTCAACTTCTAAACAAGGGTCAGGGAATATAATAGGTTTTCCGATTGGGTTTAGGTAAAATGTGAAAGAACAGTACAGGTCAAGGACATTGTTGCCAGATATATTTGGCAAGACTTATACATCAAATCCCAAGGGAAATAGCAAACAAAAAAGCTCACAAAGGTTAGGAAGGAGTAAGACCCGTGAACCCAAGAACATTTTGTCACTTATCATGCAGATTACCCTGAAGTTGAGACATAAATCACATCCCACTTCACTTGGGCCGAGGCCTTCTTTTTCTGTCTCAGAATCCTGTTCTTTTACCCGGCCGTTGGTTTCCACTCTTCCATCAGAGGGAGGAAAAAATGTTTCTGTGTACACGTGATCTTGTTCCCTCTGCTCTTCCACGCTTGGTCTAGTAAACTTTTTTTATGTGTCTTATAATTTCATTTTAGTCAGTAATATTAAAGTGAAAGCACTGTGCTCGTGTATGTCAAAATACCTGTCTCTGGACGTGGGTCTGAGTCTTGTTAGAAACTAGTGAAAACTTTGGAGAAGCTGAATAGGGTAGACTCAGCAAAATCAAGGAGATGGAATGGGAAAAGGGGACAGGAACAAATTAGGGGCGAGTTGATGACTGTGAAAGGGCATAGTCTGAAAGTGGTCAGGAGATGGGACAAATGAATTGATGGGAGGAGTCTACCCAATGATATAGACATCAAATAATGTTGTTAAATAACTAAAAACCATAGAGGTCTATGCCAAGGCTAGTGCCATGGAAATTTCTAGAGACGAATGAAATCAGATCACATTTAAATGTCAATTAATATCATGGGTTCGGTTACTCAGAAGGGACAGTGAGATGGAAATTAATGTGCAGGAATTTTATTTAGAGTATTCTTGGGATCAACACCTGGGGAAGCAGGGGTGGGCGGGCGAAGAGGAAGGCTGGGCTGCAGCGCAGGGGTGGACAGAGGGGAAGGCTGGGCTGCAGCGCAGGCCCACCTCCGAGGAGCTCTGGAGCTGGAAGGACCCTTCTGAGGCCCCTGTATCTTCATACTGATCAGTCATTAAGCACTGGTTGTGCTGGGAGGGGGCGTGACCTGCTCCGGAAAGAGGTATGGTCTATTCTGGGAATGGGCGTGGCCTACCCTCGGAAGGCCCAGTGGGCTGGTTCAGGAAAGGGAGGTCCAGGCCCCTCTGGGTTGGGGGTGACCCCGGGCAGGCAGCTCTCTGAAGAGACTGAAGGTTGTCTTAAAGCTGCACCTTCCCCCAAGTGGCTGTGGTTCGAGTAGGTTCCTTCCTCCCCACTTCCTCCCCTTCCCCCTCTTTCCCCCCTTCTCCATCCCATCCGCCCCGCTCCCTCGACCTCCCCGTCCTCACCTGTATGGGGGCAACTTCTCCAGGTCCCAGACGCCATGGCACCGTGCCCCCCAGGTGGTGTGGCTGCCCTGGGGGGTGTGACCCGTTGCTGGTCGCCTCGTGGGACCACTCCCTCTTGTTCTCTGCTCGTGCCCTGGGGCTCCTGTCCTGGCCTGCTGCTCCTTTGGTTCGAGTAATCCCAGGGGCCCACATGGTGCCCCTAGCTTCTGAGTCAGTGAGACTTATGTTTTCCCAATGGGGACTGGACCTAGGCGGTGGGCGGCACAGGCGCCCTAGATGGGTCTTGAGGAAAAGAGGTTCTTTTGCTGCCGTTGTTTGGTTCCTGAACCCATGTGTTCTTCTTATTGGGGACACAGAACCATCTCTGAATTGATGCGTATACAGCACCTTGCAGGTTGGACATCTGTCCTCACTGGGCTCTGCCTCCATGCTGGAGCTTTATCTGTGCCTTTAAGAGGTCATTCCACTGCTGTCTCTGGCGGCTTCTGGGTGGGGTGATAGGTGATAAAACCCATGCATGCCATGGTCATGGGCTCACTCAAGCACTTCCTCTGCGGTACAGTGGTCCTTGGTCTGATGTGATGTTACATGAAGTCCCACATCAGTGAACTAAACCATCAGATACTAGTGCTGAGTTAGGCCCTGCAGGAGGGAAAGGCTAACATAGACCTGGAATCCAGGTCTTTTCCTGTTAGAGTGAAGCGCTAGCCCTTCTAGGATGGAAGGGGTCCAATACAGTCAATTTGCCATCAAGTAGCTGACTGGTTTCCATGATGGACAAATTGAGAAGTCAGGATTGGTTTCTGTTGCTGGCAGATTGAATTTAGGGGGGCAATGCTAGTTAAATCAGCCTTCGTCAGTGGGAACCCTTGCCACTCGGCTCACATCTTGCCTGCACTGAGATGGTGCGTGTAGAGGCTGCTGAGGTGAACCGTCGATGATTTTGTCACGATATTGTTTGGGGCTTCTTTCACAGTACAGACTCTCTGATGGCATTAACATGTGACCTGAAGATACTTTTATTTTGTATTAGTCACTGATATGTCTTTGCCCCAGACATCCTTGTCCCTGATCTTTCGGTCTTTTTCCTTCTAGGTCCCTGAACACACAGCCAAGCCATTTTCTGCTGCCCATGAGTCTGTGTATATCTGAACCGTGAGCCCTTTCTCCTTCCACACAAAGTGAACAATCAACATTAGCCACAGTTCGGCTCACTGGGGGATTTTCCTTCACCACTGTGAATTAAAGCCACCCTGAGTGAGCCCATAGCGCAGCGCGTCAAGCTGACGCGGCTGTAAGCAAAGCTAGCAATTGGTCGTCAGGGACCCCTCACGTGGCTGTGCGTGCGACTCGAAGTAAATGCGGATGCGCTTGTTCCCTCTGCTCCAAGCACAGCCCCACTCCTTCCTCAGTAAATCAGCTCCTTTTACTGGAAGAGCTTCCTTATCAGGACACTGGCCTCTGGCCCTCAGCCAGTGTGGGAAGTCATTTGTCACGGCCTTGGATTGGCAGAGCTGCTCCCTCCACACACTCCCTCAGGCGTCCTGGAAACCCTGGAATGGAGTGAAATGCAAGGGTCCTGGGGGAGGGAGGTTGGGGAGGCCAGAATGAAGTCAGCCTCATCTTTACCTGCTGAACCAGTCTCCTCGAGAGAGATCTCCTCAAATGACACAGTTTCAAGGAGTGTTTTCAGCCCATCTGCCGCTGGATCCCTCCAAGGGTGTTGAGGTCTTCCTCTGGGACTGTGGTTGGCCAGTTTCTCCTGTGCTTCCAATAGCCTTTCCTTTATGTACATGGAGGCTACCCTGTCTGGTGCAGGCTCACCATTTAAGGCTCACCCAAACGCTTCTGTTTTCTTAAGGGGAAATCGCCCTCCTTTCCTTGGCTAATCCTTTCCGCCTGGATTTCGACATTGTCCAGGGCCCGCAAGGCCGCCTTCTGTGTGTGGCCGTCTGCGGTGTCCATCCGTGTCCATCTTTCTGCTTTCCACCCTTCCCTGCACTTCACGTTGAGCGCGACTCCTGGAAACTCACGTAGCCATGTCTGCTCTGTCTGCAATCCTGTGTGGTTTTACTTTGCACTGAACTAGTTCAAGCTGACGTCTCTGGGCCGCACCCCTCATCCCGGCTGCAGGGGCACAAGCTCGGGGACCTACAGATGGTTTCACCCTGATGTGTACCTGGCTGCATTTTCCCAGCTTCACCACAGCATTTCCGTGGTTTTGGTGGGTGGAGGGCAGCTGTACCTCACAAAAGAGGTCTTACAGCCTCACATCCACCTTTCACTCTAAAGCACTTTGCTGCATTGTACATTTTCAGTCGTTCTAACCAGTGCTCTGCTAACCTGGGGTGACAGCATTTCCACAGATTTATAGCTGTCAGTGAATTGTCTGAAAGCAAATCAGATGAAAAAGAATGTTTCCAACCAACATTGTTCAAGTAATGACAATGTTTGTGCTTCCTTGGATGGTTTTATAGCTGTTTAAGCACACAAATTATTTTTGCCTTTTATAAAGCCTTTATTATGGTATAATTCCTGTACAGTAAACTACACATATTTCAGATGTACAATTGGATGAATTTTGATAGATGCCTACACCCATGAAACCACCAGCACAATCAAGATAGCTAACATTTCCATCACTCCCCAAGCGGTGCAATGTTCAAATTCCCAATTTATCCCTTCCCACCCTCTTTACCCCCTGGTAACCATAAGTCTGTTCTCTATGTATGTGAGTCTGTTTCTGTTTTGTGCATAAGTTCATCTGTGTACTTTTTTTTAGATCAATATGTAAGCGATCTCATATGGTATTTTTCTTTCTCTTTCTGGCTTACTTCACTTAGAATGACATTCTCCAGGGACATCCATGTTACTGCAAATGACATTATTTCATTCTTTTATGGCTGAGTAGTATTCCATTCTATATACACCACATCTTCTTTATCCGTTCATCTGTCAATGGACATTTAGGTTGTTTCCATGTCTTAGCTATTGTAAATAGTTAAGCAAACAAACTTTTAAAAAAGAGATTTTCTGCTTTCTTCTTGTGTGTGAGAGTGTGTGTGTGCACGCACGTGCACAGAAAGTTTATTGCAGGAGTTTACTGGGGCTTACTGAGGCTCACCAAACCAAACTTGGGTCCTCTCACTTGACGCATAGCAAAGCCAATCTATTGACTCCAGGTTGTGGTCAAGAAAAGAGTGGTGTTTATTGGAAGATGCCCAACATGGCATTAAACAGAGAGAATGGGCAGCTCATGCTCAAAAGACTCAAACTTCCCAATGGCTTTCAGGGAAAGGTTTTTTGTTTCTTTATTTGTTTGTTTGTTTTTAGGATTTTCAGGGAAAGGGTTTTAAAGGCAAAGTGAGGAAGAGGGCCCCGGCATGCATGGTCAAGGTTCAGATGTCATCATCACTTACTCATTCTCTGATGCTTTTCATTTCTTTATGTAGATCCAAGTTTCTGACTTATATACATTTTCTTCTTTCTGAAGATTTTATTTTACTATTTCTTGCAAGGCAGGTCTACTGGCAACAAATTCCCCTAATTTTTGTTTGTCTGAGAAAGTCTTTATTTCTCCTTCACTAATGAAGCGTAATTTCACAGGGTACAGAATTCTATGTTGATTGGTTTTTTTTCTCTCAACACGTTAAATATTTCACTCTACTCTCTTTTCACTTGAAAAGAGAGAGTATCTGAAGAGAAGTTGGTTGTAATTCTTTTTGCTCCTCTTTAGGTATTTTTTTTCCTGTGATTTCTTTCAATAATTTTTCTTTATCTTTGGTTTTTTAAAGTTTGAACATGATATGCGTAGGAACAGTTTTTGAGCATATTTCCTGTTTTGTATTCTCTGGGCTCTCTGGATCTGTGGTTTGGTGTCTAACATTAATTTGGGTAAATTCTCAGTTATTATTGCTTTAAATATTGCTTCTCTTTATTCTTCTTCTTCTTGTACTCCCATTATGTGTATCTTTTACCTTTGTAGTTGTCCCACAATTCTTGCATATTCTATTCTGTTTTTGTTCAGTCTCTTTTTTTCTTTTTACTTTTCAGTGTTGAAAGTTTCTGTTGTCTTAATCTCAGTCTCAGAGACTTTTTTCCTTAACCATATCCAGTCTACTAATGAGCCTATCAAAGGAACTCTTCATTTCCATTACAGTGTTTTTGACCTCTAGAATTTCTTCTTGACTTTTTCCTTAGAATTTCCATCTTTCTGCTTACATTATTCATCTGCTCTTGCATGTTGTCTACTTTTTACATTAAGGTCTTTATCATATTAATCATAATTTTTTTTAATTTTCTGGTCTAATACTTCCAACATTCTTGTCATATCTGACTCCAGTTCTGCTGCTTGTTCAGTCTCTATGAACTGTGGGGCTTTTTTTGCCTTTTAGCATGCCTTGTAAGTTTTTGTTGAATGGTGGACATGCTACACTGGGTAAAAGGAACTGTGATAAATTAGGACTTTAGTAATATGGTGGTGAGGAGTGGGAAAGCCTTCTCTAGGTCTATGGTAGGTCTCAGTCTTTTAGTGATCCTGTGCCTCTGGACTATGAACTTAACCACTGCTTCTCAGTCTCCCCCACTTAAGTGACACAGAATGGCTAGTGGGGGCTGGAGTTGGGTATTTCACTTCCCCCAGGTAAGTTAGGCTGTAATTAAAATCCTAGAATGATAGGCTGTGGTAAAATTATTTCTCATGAGGGCAGAATGCTAGGGCATTTTTTAAAATGGCTACTTCCCCCTCCCCTACTGGGAACACGAGGTTTTTTTCTCTGATATTCACTGTGAAGACCTAACTCACAAAAACCTGGGGGGTTCTGATAACAGGGTCCCCCTGAAGTTCTTAACTCTCAGACATCTACACAACAAGCCTCCAGCAATTCATCAATTACAATTCAGGTGTTCCTGCTCCAGCACTGGATCCCACCGGCATTTCTGCTTGCTGCTTTCTGTTCTACTAAGTTGTGATTCTCTGCATTCCCCTGTCTGTCTCTACAATGCGAGGGGCAGCAGTTTTCCCTGTGACTTCATTTCTCTAAGAATCTAAGATTTTTTGATTTTTCACTTTGTTCAGCTTTTTACTTGTTGTTAGGATAGAATGGTGATTTCTAAGCTCCTTACATGCTGGATTGGAAAGCAAAAGTCTAATTGTCTGCTTTTTGTTATGTTGCTTTTAAAGAAAAATTAAAATTTTCCTAACATCGATTGTCCTCAAACTTTTCCAAAGAATTGGACAGAAGAGATCACTCCCTAACTCACTGTAAGGCCAGCATTATCCTGATACCAAAGCCAGACAAAGACACTATAAGAGAACTACAGAACAATATCCCTTATGAACACTGATGCAAAAATTTTCAACAAAATACTGGCAAACTGAATTCAGCAGTATAGGAAAAGAATTGCACATCATGAGCAAGTGGAATTTACTCCTGGAATGCAAGGTTGGTTCAACATATCAAAATCAATCAATATAATGCATAACATTAATAGAATAAAGGGGAAATATCCAAATTATAAAGGAGGAAGCAAAATAATATCTGTTCATAGATAGTATGATCTCATATGTAAAAAAACAATAAAAAGAAATTCCACCCAAAAAAACCATTAGGACTAATAAATTCAGGAAAGTAGCAGGATACAAGTCAACACACAAAAATTCCTACATGCAAACAATGAACAATCTAAAAAGGAAACTAAGAAGACAATTCTATTTACAGTAACATCAAAAAGAACAAAATACTTAGGAATTGACCAGAAGGTGAAAGAATTTTACAATGAAAACTTAAAAATTTTTCTGAAAAAAACTTAAGACATAAATAAATGGAAACACATCTCATGTTCATGGATTGGAAGGGTTAATATTGTTAAGATGTCAATACTATCCAAGTAATTGAATGCAATCCCTATCAAAATGTCTATGTTGTGTTTTGCAGAAACAGAATACCATCCTAAAATTCATATGTACTCTCAAGGGACCCTGAATAGCTAACATATTCCTAAAAAAGAAAAAAGTGAGAAGACTCACATTTCTTGATTTCAGCACTCACTATAAAGCCATCAAATTTTGTGGCAGTGGAATAAACAGAGACATGTAGACCAATGAAACAGAATATGAAGTCCAGAAATAAACCCTTGCATTTATGGTCAAATGATTTTCCACAAGGGTTCCAAGACCATTCAATGAGGAAAGACAGTCTTCTCAACAACCATGCTGGGAAAACTACATATCCATATGCAAAAGAATGAAATTGGACCTTTACCTAATACCATACATAAAAATTAACTCCAAATTTATCAAAGGCCTAAATAGAAAAGCTAAAACCATAAAACTCTTAGATGAAAATATAGGGCAAAACTTCATGGCATTGAATTTGGCAGTGATGTCTTGGATTTGACACCAAAGACACAAGCAACAAAAGAAAAACAGACAAATTAGAGTTACTGAAAAGTTAAAAATTTTGTGCATCACAAGACACTATCATCAGAGTTAAAAAAAGGAACTCACAGAATGGGAGAAAATATTTGCAAATCGTATATCTGACAAGGGATCAATATTTGGAATATATGGAGAATTTGTTAAAACACAACATGAAAGCAAACAACCCAATTCAAAAGTGAGCAAAGGACTTGAACAGACATTTGTCCAAAGAAGATATACAAATGGCCAATAAACACACGAAAGGATGTTCAACATAACTAATCATTAGGGAAATGCAAATCAAAACTACAAAGATATACCGCCTATCACCTATTAGGACAGCTATTATACAACAAACAAACAAAAAACAGAAAGTAAGTGTTTGTGACAACGTGGAGCAATTGGAACACTTGTGCACTCTTGTTGGGAATGTAAAATGGTGTAGCTACTGTGGAAAACAGTATGGTGGTTCCTCAAAGAAAATTAAAAATTTCTATATGGCCATCAATTCTACTTCTGGGTATGTACTCAAAATAATTGAAAGCAGGGTCTTGAGACATTTGTACACCCACTATTCATAGCAGCATTATTCTCAATAACTAAAACATAGAAGCAACCCATGTACCCATCGATGGATGAATGAATAAACAAAATGTGGTAAATACATACAATGGAATATTATTTAAGCTTAAAGGGGAAGAGAATTATGACATTTGCTACAAACTGGATGAACACTGAGGACTTCATGCTAAGTGAAAAAACCCGTCACAAAAAGATGAATACTGTGTGGTTCCACTTATGTGAGGTAGTTACGGTAGTCAAATTTATAGAGACAGAAAACAGAATGGTGGTTTCAGGGCCTGGGGGAGTGGGGAGTTATTGTTTAGTTAATAGAGTTTCAGTTTTACAAGATGAGTTCTGGAGATGTATAGTGGTGATGGTTGTACTTATATTAATGTACTTAGTACCACTAGACTGTACACTTAAAATGCTTAAGATATTACATTTTATGTTTTGTGTGTTTTACTATAACATAAAAATTGGGAAAAAAATTAAATTCTTGTAAGTCAGTGATTTTCTAATTTAGTAATCTTCACCATTTTTAGATTGCATCTTCCTTCTCTAACTCAGCATTCCCACTAAAGCCTTTATAAGAAAAAACAAGATTTCTTATGGGAATAAACAGTTCTCTTATGTGGCTGCTCCTGAAAGGAACACTGAATTTTTTGTTATTTCAGCATAAGATTGAGAAAGGAATAAGTAGCAACAAACACCAGATGCCTTGTTATTTATTTCATATCGTGGCAATTCAGATATGACGTGGCTATCGCTCCAAGCCTGCCAATACCTACAGTCAGGTGCTGCCTCTCCTCTCCTTGCGTTATTTGTAACAAGACAGTGTGTGTCCTACTGGCTGATGTTCAGGGTTCCTTCTTCAATGGTCCCTCATATGAAGCATATCCACCGTTTATTTGTGCCATTTGCCAAAAGCCCCTGAGGGTCAACAAGACATAAGAAACAACACCCACTCCACATCTATTTATGTATCTTTAAAAACCTCTTTTTTCCGTATTTATTTGTAACATACGTTTTGCACACAGTGGCGTGAAATATATGGTTTATAACTGAATGCATATACATTTGTAGGGGATGAGTGCTCAAACTGTTGACCAATTGAGGTTTGGAGAACAAGCTCTATGTGTGAAAACTTTCTTCCATGCCTTGTGCCTATACTTCCTTGGCTTGTTGAAACAATACCAATTGGTAAAATATGATGAGACATAAGAGCTAGATGTCCAGAGCATAAGCCAGAAACAGAGGCTTTCCATGGCATATAGAAAACTGCAAAATTACTCCATGGGGTTCAAAAACAATTAGGGATATTCCTGGTATCCCTAAGAAGGGACATACTGACAAAATCTGAATACTAGGTACTTAGATGAATGTTATAGCCTTTTTTAAAATTGAAGGATGCTGTAGTTATTATTTTGGCAAAGGATTTTTTTTTTTACTGGCAGTTTATGAGTATCTATTTTACAACTTCTCTTATCATATGGAACCTAATGTATCAGATGAGTTTCAAAAACAGTGTTTTGATTTGATAAATGTTAGGGATTGTCTTAGTCTGTTTGGGCTGCTATAACAAAATACCATAGACTTGGTGTCTTATACACAACAGACCTATTTTTCATAGTTCTAGAGGCTGGAAGTCCAAGATCAGGGGGCCAGCTGATTTGGTGTCTGATAAGGCCTCTTCCTGGTTCATAGATGGCTGCTTTTCCTTGTAACTTCACTTGGTGGAAGAAGTGAGAGATCTCTCTAGAGTCTCTTTTATGAGGGCACTAATCCCATTCATGAGGGCTCGGCACACATTCAGTCTATAGCAGAGATTTATACACAACTTCGAATTTGGCTTATTAACAATAGAGGAGAGTGGGATGGAAGCATTACCTCCAGCTGTTTTTCAAAGTGGGCTCAAAAAGTGTCAACCAAAATGAATGAGATTTTCCCTTTCTTCACACAGGTTTTCTCCTAAGGTGCCAAGATCTTTTCCATTCAACACCTCAGTTATGTACAAAAAGACTGTGTTTGTAGAGTTCACGGATCAACTTTTCAACATTGCCAAGCCCAGGCCACCATGGATGGGTAATGTAAATAATATTAACTCTTCATTATGAAATTGGGTATCTTATTTCCTTGCAAGGATTCCCCAGTCTTGGGGCTGCAGTTAAAGAGGGCAGCAACCAAAGAGAATGTTCTCTTGGTAATAAGGCTTCCCTTATCACTGGCTCTCAGGGAAATACACTGGCTGAATGGTCTCCATCTGTTTGCTGGGCCCTCCTCCTCTGCTTGTTCTCTAGATGTTAGAGTGCTCTTTGTCATGGAACTGGGTTTGTTTTATTTTCTTTCTGCTTTTAATCCCTAGCTGATCTTATCCAGTCTCATAGTTTTAAAATATCATATATAATAACTCCAAAGTTGATATCTTCAGTTCAGACTGCTTATTTGATACCTCCACTTAGATGTCAAATAAGCATGTAACAAGATGTTAAGCTGAGACATTTCCTACCTTAGAATTATTGCTGAAATCCCACTCCTGGGCATATATCTAGAGGAAACTCTAGTTCAAAAACATACATGCACCCCAATGTTCACAGAAGCACTTTTTACAATAGCCAAGACATGGACACAACCTAAATGTCCATCAACAGATAAATGGATTAAAAAAATATGATATATATGTATATGTATACATATGTGTATGTGTGCATATATAATGGAGTATTAGTCAGCCATAAAGAGGAGTGGAACAATCTCATTGGCAGCAACATGGATGGACTGAGAGATTATCATACTAAGATACTAAGTAAGTCAAGCAGAGAAAGGCAAATATCATATGATATCACTTACATGTGGAATCTAAAATATGATAGAAAAGAACTTATTTACAAAACAGAGACATATACATAGACATAGAAAACAAACTTGTTGTTACCAAGGGAGAAAGGGAGAGGGAGCGATAAATTAGCAAATACACACTACTATGTAGAGAATAAACAGCAAGGTCCTACTGTGTAGCACAAGGAACTATATTCAGTGGCTTGAAGTAACCTGTAATGAAAAAGAATATGTATGACTGAATCACTATGCTGTATACCAGAAACTAATACAACACTGTAAAGCAACTATACTTCAATTTTTTTAAACGGGGGAAAAAGTAATTACTGCTGACAATTATAGGTGACAAGTATCCTCAAATTCTAAAGAGAGATACGGTTCTGCAACCCTTACCCCATCTTGCACCTCTAGCCTGTATAAATGGAGAACCATTTAGAAGATTTGACACAGGAGTTTGGGAGATGCTGACTAGTGCATGATTTTTATAGGAAAAAGTGCATGGAAAAACTTTCAAGACCAGAGTCTTGCGGAGCTTCCCCTGATGGCATAGTAAGGAGAGTGGGCCATAGCAATAGCTAACTGCACTGCCACTGTTAGGTATGGGGCCAGAAAGGTCACAGGACAAGAGTTGCCTCAAGAAGACTCTGCCTGAGAGGTCTTCCTGCCACGGCAAGGTGACTCCAACAGAAAAGATCTATGTGATTGTACTCTCAGAAGCAGAAACTGAGAGGAGAGGTAAAAGTGACAGCTGGAGAGGACATGTCCCATGTCAGGGAAAGGGGAGTAGAATGTCCCCATATTAGGAGGGAGAGAGTCTCTAAATAACTCATATAAGTTCCCTAAGAAAGAAAGATCTAGAACTTCGGCATGTGCCACTTCCAAAGGGTACCAAAGCCACGTAACCACTGAAAGATCAAGAAAGACCTTGTCATCATGCCCCTTTTTGCGTCGCTGTCCTTTTCTCACTAGTGCCAAGCTTAGAGTGCCCAGAGGCAGTAAGGCGAGCAGGGGAGGAGGCTTAGGCGAGGAGGCTGAGAAAGCACTGGAGCTGCCAACCAAACTACCTTTTCCCATTACAGGTTTCCGAGCCTGTCAGAACTGAGCTGGGGTGGGGGTGGGGGGGCTTAAATTGAAGGAGACATAAAAAGTTTGATATTAGATCAGACTGGATTTATTAGTACCTTAAAATGAAACTGTTAATATGTGAAGGTTACTGAAAAAAAAATCGGATTGTTCAAAGTGCAAGAAAGACAAATTCTGCATATGATTAAAAACTGTGAAAAAATAAACCTATTTCACATTTTCATCCCATTGAGTCCAGTCAATTCAATAAACCATTTGTAGGCATCTTATACTTAGTGTGCGTATAAGTCAGAAGTCTTGATTTTCCTGTTAATTTTCTGTGCCATGGCCTGACTATCGCCCAGTTGCACAGACCAAAATCACAGGACTATAGTAAAGAAAATATCCCTAGCTTTTCATTGGCTGAGTCCTTGCCAGGAAAGGAGTCTTTCTTCCTACTGGGCTCGGCTATCATCACAGGACGTGAGAGCGCCCCCTTCTGGTCTCCCAACTCTAGTTAATTCAAGTTTCTGGTTTTTATTTTTTTTACAGACCCTTCCTCCAAGACAAGTACCAAGTCTGCTTTCTTCTTTTATTCTTTTTAACATTTTTTATTGAGTTATAGTCAGTTTACAATGTTGTGTCAAATTCCAGTGTAGAGCACAATTTTTCAGTTATACATGAACATACATATATTCATTGTCAAACATTTTTTTCGCTATGAGCTACCACAAGACCTTGTATTTCCCTGTGCTACACAGTATAATCTTGTTTATCTATTCTACATATGCCTGTCTGCTTTCTTCTTTTAAATTCCAAATTCGTCCAAACTGCTGTAGCCCATAAAATCCTGCGTGTTATTTTCCCTGCCTTCCTCTATAACCTTATTTATTCACTTTGCTGCAACCGCATGTTACTCAACTCGGCCAAGCTTATTCTCGTCTGAGGACTTTTGCATTTATTTTATCTGATTTGAGTGCTTTTCCACCAGATCTTTGAAAGTTTTGCTGGAGTTTGCTGCATCACCATTTTCTAGCACACTGCCTTCATTTATAGCATTTATAACAACCTAAAATTTTCTTGTTTATTTACTTACATGATTAATGTCCCTAGAACATGAGCTCCATAATTTATCTTTTCAACTACTGCATCTCCAGTGTTCAGGACAGTTCCAAGAATATAGTAGGAACTCAATTACAAGTTGAATGAATAAATGCATTGAGTGAATTGCCAGAAACCTGTCCTCAGAACAACCATGAGGCTGAGCTGGTGACAGGAGTGAAGGCATTCATTCATTCATTCAGCTACTGCTTTTTATCAACAGTCACAGGGTCATACTTCTCTACTGTGACTTTCACTATCACTTTTGTAATAACAGCTTTTCTGGAATGCCACCCTCCAAATAACCTTTGGGGGGCATCTCATTCTTGCAGGTCTGCTAGGTCCTACCATCCAGGCTGAAGTTTATGACACAGTGGTCATTACACTTAAGAACATGGCTTCTCATCCTGTTAGTCTTCATGCTGTTGGCATATCCTACTGGAAATCTTCTGAAGGTGAGTAAAACACCCTCCTGTTTCCCTGTCACCTAGGGACAGAAGAGGACTGAGTACAAGGTCATACAGCTAGTGAATGGTGGGGTCGAGATTCCACCCTAGGCCCAATACATGAAGACAAAAAACAGTGTCATTTTAGATTTTTTTAGATTCAGATTTTCCAGATATTTCTTCTGCCTCTCCTTCCCCCAATTTCTAAATATGGATGCCACCATGTTATTAGAGCCAACTAGCAGAACCAACAGGGAAGAAGGGGCGACGCTGTGGACCTCAGCCTGAGACACATGACAGTGCCAGCTGACCACACACACCCTGTCCACACTTCCTCTGCTCTGCCGATGGATGCCTGCTCCTGAAAGCTCCCTGATCACAGAAGGATAGCCCCCGCCCACTGTGGCCGTACAGCAGAGGTGGGCAGTGGGGGAAGCAGATATAAGGCCACAGACAGACAAGGGACACAACCAGATTAGAGCTAGGGGTGGACAGTGGAGACCAAAGAGATTCTCACAGTCCCTGGGCCACAGGGTCTTTGTATAAGCTACCCAGCAGTCTTGCTGAGATAGCTAACAACTTCAAAATACCTGGTTGCTTATTTTCACAATGCCCTGGTGTGGTGCTTTTAACGCATGGTAGCAGGTGCTTTGATATTCCTCCCATCAAAATCTGTGCTCTATAATTCTTCCCCTTTAATCTGTGTGGGTTGATAACCGCTGTGATACACGTACAATCGTTTGTGACTTCTGAGGCTGTCATTAAACCTTCAGCCCAGCTATTAGATATGTGATTTAAAAAGCCTCCAGATGATTCTAGCCCTCAGCTAGCCATCATGGGGCATAGAAGCCAACCTATCTGTGCCCTATCTGAATGCCTGATCTACAGAATCAATGAGCATAATAAAATTGTGATTGTTTTACACCAGTGTATTTGAGCCCGTTTGTTAGCCAGTCTTCTCAACTGGAAGCTCTATGATTTCTTCACCAACTTTTCTCTTTTCATTGGGTATCTCAAGCTCAAAAGCACTTGAGAAAGCTTTGACTGGCTCAAGGGATAACTACAAAATGACTGCCTTTTAGGAGTGGGCTCTGTTGATTCTGTACACTCATTAGGATATCTTCCATGCAAAAGGCGCACTGGAAGCAGACAGGCAGACTCCTTGAACTCTCAGATGTTCCCACAATGTTGTTCCTCATATAAGATGAAAATTACACAAAACACATTCTGCTTAGAATATTTTCATCTGGCTGATATATAAGCTCAGGTAAGACTCTGATGGAAAGGAAATAAACATTCTGAGCATCACCTCCTATTTTTCCAGCTGTCACTCTCTCACTGTCCACTCCAACAACTCTTCATTCTCATTGGGATCCACTATCCACGGACCCTAAAGTTTTCACCATCTGCCTTGCCTCTTAAGTCTTTACTTCCCTCCTTGCCCAATTTGTATGCCCTGGGCTCACCACAACTTTGCACAAGTTCCTGGCCTCCTTGATCTCCATTCTATCCACTTGGCTAAACCACTACCTTGGTTAAATCTCTTCCACACCTATTGTCCTAGCAACCAAGTGAGTGGTCATGGTTGAAGTGAAAGTCACACAACCAAGTAGAATTGTATCACTATGTTGATAATGCCACACCTCAAATGGTCCCTCAGCCATCCTACTGCTACACTTCTCCCAATCCATTCACCGTCCTTCTCCTCAGCCTTATTGTTACGAAAAGGGGTATTCTTTTCCTAATGAAGTATTTCAAATATAAAAGGTACAGGAAATAACAGAGCAAACAAACATGTACCCATCACTTCACTTTGCCAAATCTTAACATTTTGCCATCTTTGCTTAATTTATTTGAAAGAATTAAACGTTATAGACACAGTTGCAGCCATTTCCCTATTCAAACGTACTCATGGTTCAGAATTTGATACCAATCCACAATCACACAAGGGCCTGAACCACAGTCTCCACCCCTATGTGTAACTCCAGGCATTTCTAAATGTCCAACACGGTGTTCCAAGCACAGGTGTTGATCTGCCGTTGCTTCTGGATGAAGCCAAGTGTACCCAGTGCACACTGGAGGGGGCGCCCCTTTACCAAAGAGGCTGACCTTATAGTGGGGACCACCCACCTGCACTTTCACAGTGGTCTTTGTTTGCTGAGAGTTTGTAATAAAATATGGGCAGAGTAGGGGCAGTGCAGGGGGTTTCCTGTACTGTTCTGCTGGAGATGTCCCTCTTTTAGACGTATAGATGCTGTGGGATAAGATGGGGTATAAATGAGGAGCACCCTATTCGAATGCCTTGGGCTGCCCTGGAATGCCAGAAACCATTCTAAATCCAACAAGTTAAGGTAAGTTGCTAAAAAAGTGTTTCAGTAGAAGTGTTAAGGTCAGTGCCTTTAAATATTTTCTACTTCTGTCTACTGAAATGACCTAGAAGCAATAACATTTCATTAACAATGAACACATAGAGCGTTCAGCTTAGAATAAAGGTATCAGGCTAAGCCAGGGATCAATTTTAACATCACTAAGGATGGGACAGCCAGAAACTATCTACCCCCAACGTGGTCTGCCCTGCCAGAGAAGAACCAAGTTTAAAACTTTTTTAAAAACCCTACATCTCACCCTTCCCTGAGCTTTACCAGGTGCTTAGTAAAGAGTCTAAGACAAAATACATACCCAGTGTATATCTACTAAGTTGAATTTGTTACCGCAAAAGGTAAAGACCCCGGTGCTTGTCATAGCCGAAAGACAAGTTTGCAGTCGGGAGATGGCGCGGTGTGTAGTGAAAGATTTTAAAAGATCTATTTTTAAAAAGGAAGCATACAGCCCCAAGAACGGGAGGCAGGCTGACCCAAGGGAGGAAAAGCGGCGGCTTTTGTCTCCCTTCTCTTGCACCTGGCTTGGAGGTGCTCTCTTGATTGATGGACGCCTCTTGCTCCTGGAGTGCTCAGTCGTGTTCGGCCCCTTTGCACATGTCCTTCCCCATGATGCGCACAGAAAACCCATGGGCGGCGGGGGCTAAGCCGCAGTGCTAATTATAACACAATGAACATCGATCGTGTCCAGTTAAGTCCTTTCTGCTACTGCACAGTCATGGCTGTCGGGTTTTAACCAGGTTTGGTCTTTTTGTTTCTTTGTTTTGTTGGCACTCATTTAGAAGAAGTAAAATCCATTTATGCTGGAGGCGGGCATAACATCATCCTACGAACCATCCTCCCTCTCCTCCACCTGTCTGCCCAGTGGCCCCACTTGTCTGACAACCTATCAAATGGACTTAAATTAGACAAAAAATGCAATAATGGAAGTAGTATTACTCGTTAGAATCTGAAGGTCTCAGAGAACTGCTCAACCATTCATATTTGCATTAGTGGTGAAGAGCTGCTCTGCAGTACGAGGCTTCTCACCATTTGTAACTGCTGCTTGCAGGTATTCCAAATTAAGTTTCAGAAACACAGTTTCTTGTGTAGAATCTAGTGGCAGCAGTAAATTGATGTTTCCTTGAGTGCACAATGGACACAAAAAGGACAATTTTATCCCTTCTTGATTTAGGTGCTGAATACAAGGATCAAACCAGCCAAAGGGAGAAGGAAGATGATAAAGTCATTCCTGGTAAAAGTCATACCTACGTTTGGCAGGTCCTGAAAGAAAATGGTCCAACAGCCTCTGACCCACCATGTCTTACCTACTCATATCTTTCTCATGTGGACCTGGTAAGGGATTTGAACTCAGGCCTCGTTGGAGCCCTGCTGGTTTGTAGAGAAGGTAAGGATAAGCAAGGGTAAGACGGAGCTGAAGCGAGTGCAAACGCCTGGGTCTGCACTTTCAGTGCATCTGAAAGAGGCTTCTGTGCCCAACATGATGCCCATGAAAAGGGGCATGATCCAGTCTCTGAGAGGAACATGTGCCCATCCTATGTAGCCGTAAAAGTTCTGGAATTAGGTCTCTCTTCTCAAAGCACTTCTACTTTCTACTACAAATATCCTATGGGCTGTCTCAGTAGTGCCTTTCGTCAATTTTGTGTTAGGTTCCTGGAAACCTCCATGCAGGTAAACATATCCAAGTGTATGATCAATGGTGCCTAGCCCACTTCAGGGGTTTAGTTTGTCATACTGGACCCAGAAACATAAAAATCTGAGAAAAGCAAGCATTTATATATGTTTACAAGTTTTTATTCTAAAAATCATGTACTTCCAACTGACATAGTGACTCAGTATTTCTGTACATTAGAAAATGATCACCACCATAAATCTAGTTACCATCTGTCAAATGCAAAGTTATTACAGCATCATTGACTATATTCCTCATGCTGTACATTTTATCCCTGTGACTCATTTATTTTGTAACTGGACGTTTGTACCTCTTAATCTCCCTCACCTATTTCACTCATCCCTTCAACCCCTCCCCTCTAGCAACCACCTGTTTGTTCTTTGTATCTGAGTTTTTCTCCATTTTGTTATGTTTGTTCATTTATTTTGTTTTTTTATATTCCACATATAAGTGAAATGACATGATATTTGTCCTTCTCTGTGTTACTTATTTCACTCAGCATAATGCTGTCTGGTCCATCCATGTTGCTGCAAATGGCATTATTTCTTTCTTTTCATGGCTGAGTAATATTCCATTGCATAAATATATATATATATATATATATATATACCACATCTTCTTTAGCTAATCGTCTATTGATGGATACTTAGATTGCTTCCATATCTTGGCAACTGTAAATAATGCTGCTATGAACATAGGAGTATATACAATTTTTTGAATTCGAGCTTTCATTTTCTTCAGAAAAATACCCAGAAGTAAAATTACTGGATCATAGGGTAGTTCTATTTTTAACTTTTTAAGGAACTTCCATACTGTCCTCCATAGTGGCTGAACATACCCACCAACAGTGCACAAGGGTTACCTTTTCTACACATCCTTGTCAACACTTGTTATTGGTTGTCTTTTAATCCATTTTGAATTTATTTTTCTATATGGTATTAGAACGTAGTCCAGTTTGATTATTTTGCATGTATCTGTCTAGTTTTCCCAATACCATTTGTCAAAGAGGCTGTATTTTCCCCCATTGTATGTTCTTGCCTCCTTTCCTTTAGGTTAATTGACCATAAATGTGTGGGTTTATTTCTGGGCTCTCTATTCTGTTCCACTGATCTCTGTATCTGGTTTTGTGCCAGTACCAGACTGTTTTGATAACTAAAGTATAATCTGAAGTCAGGGAGCATGATTACTCCAGCTTTGTTCTTTCTCACGATTGCTTTGGGTGTCCTGGTCCTTTATGGTCCACACAAATTTTAGAATTATTTGTTCTAGTTCTGTGAAAAATGCCACTAGCTTTTGAAAGACATTGCATTGAATCTGTAGAATGCCTTGGGGATTATGGACACCTTAACAATATTAATTCTTCCAATCCATGAGCACAGTGTACCTTTCCATTTGTTTGTGTCATCTTCGATTTCTTTCATCAATGTCTTATAATTTTCTGAGTACAAGTATTTTACCTCCTTGGTTAGATTTATTCCTAGGTATCTTATTCTTTTTGATGTGATTGTAAGTGGGATTTTCTTAATTTTACTTTTTGATTGTTCACTGTTCTATCCCCTTACTTTCAGCCTGTATGTGTCTCTAGATCTGAAGTGAGTATCTAGGGGTCTTGTCTTTATACCCATTCAGCCACTTTTTGTCTTTTTCTTGGAGCCTTTCATTCATTTACATCTAATTATTAATAGGTATGTACTTATTGCCATTTTCTTAATTGTTTTATGTTTGTTTTTATAGGTCTTTCTTGTTCCTTTCTTCTTTTGTTCTCTTCTCTTGTGATTTGATAACTTTTTTTAGTGTTATGTTTGGATTTTTTTCTCTTTTGTGTGTATCTATTATAGATTTTTGGTTTGCAGTTACCTTGAGGTTCATATATAACAATCTATATATATATATATATATATATATATATATACATACTATATATATATATATGATTTTAGGTAGATGACCTCTTAGGTTTGAATGCATTCTAACAACACTACATTTTTAATCACCTCCACCACTTTTAATATTTTTTACTTCATATTTTACGTCTTTTTGTCATGTATGTACCTTAACTACTTATTGTGGATGTAGGTGGTTTTGCTCCTCTTCTCTTTTAACATTCCTACTAGCTTTATAAATGGTTTATCTCCTGCCTTTACTGTACATTTGCCTTTACCAGTGAGAATTTTCCTCTTATAATTTTCATATTTCTAGTTGTGGTCTTTTCTTTCTCCCTTAGAGAAGTCCCCTCAACATTTCCCATAAAGCTGGTTTAGTGGCACTGAACTCTTTTAGCTTTTACTTGTCTGTAAAGCTTTTAATATCCTCATCAAATCTAAACAAGAGCCTTTCTAGGTAGAGTATTCTTGATTATACGGTTTTCCCTTCACCACTTTGAATATATCATGCCACTCCCTTCTGGCCTGTAGAGTTTCTGCTGAAAAGTCAGCTGATAGCCTTATGGGAGTTCCATTTTATGTTACTTGTTGCTTTTCCCTTGTTGCTTTTAAGATACTATCTTTTTTTTTTTTTTTTTAGAAGAGGTGCTGGGGATTGAACCCAGGACCTCATGCAAGCTAAGCATGCGCTCTACCACTGAGTTACACCCTCCCCTCAAGATTCTATCTTTGTATTTAATTTTTGCCATTGTAACTACAGTGTGTCTTTGTGTGGCTTTCCTTGGGTTGATCCTTTTTGGGACTGTCTGTACTCCCTGGACTTGGATCTGTTTCCTTTCCCAGGTTAAGGAAGTTTTCAGCTATTAGTTCTTCAAATATGTTTTCTGCCCCTTTCTCTCTCTTGTCCTTCTGAGATCCTTATAATGCAAATGTTAGTATGTTTGGTGTTGTCCCAGAAGTTTCTTAAAATGTTCTCATTTTTTAAAATTCTTTTTTCTTTTTTCTGTGCAGCTTAGGTGATTTCCACTACTCTGTCTTCCAGTTCACTAGTCTGTTCCTCGCTATCACTTAGCCTACTGTTGATTACTTCTAGTGTATTTTAAAATTTCAGTTATTGTATTCTTCAGCTCTGTTTGGTTGTTCTTTATATTTTCCCTTTGTTAAAATTCTCACTGTGTACATCCATTCTTCTCCCAAATTCACTGAGCATCTTTATGATCATTACTTTGAACTTTTTTTTAACACTTTTTATTGATTTATAATCATTTTACAATGTTGTGTCAAATTCCAGTGTTCAGCACAAATTTTCAGTCATTCATGGACATACACACACTCATTGTCACATTTTTTTCTCTGTGAGTTATCATAACATTTTGTGTATATTTCCCTGTGCTATACAGTATAATCTTGTTTATCTATTCTACAATTTTGAAATCCCAGTCTATCCCTTCCCACCCTCCACCCCCCTGGCAACCACAAGTGTGTATTCTCTGTCTATGAGTCTATTTCTGTCCTGTATTTATGCTTTGTTTTTGTTTGTTTGTTTGTTTGTTTGTTTTTGTTTTTGTTTTTTAGATTCCACATATGAGCGATCTCATATGGTATTTTTCTTTCTCTTTCTGGCTTACTTCACTTAGAATGACATTCTACACGAGCATCCATGTTGCTGCAAATGGCGTTATGTTGTCGGTTTTTATGTCTGAGTAGTATTCCATTGTATAAATATACCACATCTTCTTTATTCAGTCATCTGTTGACGGACATTTAGGCTGTTTCCATGTCTTGGCTATTGTAAATAGTGCTGCTATGAACATTGGGGTGCAGGTGTCATCCTGAAGTAGATTTCCTTCTGGATACAAGCCCAGGAGTGGGATTCCTGGGTCATATGGTAAGTCTATTCCTAGTCTTTTGAGGAATCTCCATACTGTTTTCCACAGTGGCTGCACCAAACTGCATTCCCACCAGCAGTGTAGGAGGGTTCCCCTTTCTCCACAGCCTCTCCAGCATTTGTCATTTGTGGATTTTTGAATGACGGCCATTCTGACTGGTGTAAGGTGATACCTCATGGTAGTTTTGATTTGCATTTCTTTGATAATTAGTGATATGGACCATTTTTTCATGTGCCTATTGATCATTTGTATGTGTTCCTTGGAGAATTGCTTGTTTAGGTCTTCTGCCCATTTTTGGATTGGGTTCTTTGTGTCTTTCTTATTGAGTCGTATGAGCTGCTTATATATTCTGGAGATCAAGCCTTTGTCGGTTTCACTTGCTAAAATTTTCTCCCATTCCGTAGGTTGTCTTTTTGTTTTACTTATGGTTTCCTTTGCTGTGCAGAAGCTTGTAAGTTTCATTAGGTTGCATTTGTTTATTCTTGCTTTTATTTCTTCTAGGAGAAAATTTTTGAAATGTATGTCAGATAATGTTTTGCCTATGTTTTCCTCTAGGAGGTTTATTGTATCTTGTCTTATGTTTAAGTCTTTGATCCATTTTGAGTTGATTTTTGTATATGGTGTAAGGGAGTGTTCCAGCTTCACTGTTCTACATGCTGCTGTCCAGTTTTCCCAACACCATTTGCTGAAGAGACTGTCTTTATTCCATTGTATATTCTTGCCTCCTTTGTCAAAGATGAGTTCACCAAAAGTTTGTGGGTTCGTTTCTGGGCTCTCTATTCTGTTCCATTGGTCTATATGTCTGTTTTTGTACCAATACCATGCTGTCTTGATGACTGTAGCTCTATAGTATTGTCTGAAGTCTGGGAGAGTTATTCCTCCAGCCTCTTTCTTTCTCTTCAGTAATGCTTTGGCAATTCTAGGTCCTTTGTGGTTTCATATAAATTTTATTATGATTTGTTCTAGTTCTGTGAAATATGTCCTGGTGTGCATCCATTCTTCTCCCAAATTCTCTGAGCATCTTTATGATCATTACTTTGAACTTTTTATAAGATAGATTACTTACCTCCACTTTGCTTACTTCTTCTGATGTTTTTATCTTTTTCCTTTGTTTAGAACATAATTCTTCTGTCTCCTCATTTTGCCCTATTTTCTGTTTTTATTTCTGTGTATTTGGCAGGTTACATTTCCTAGTCCTGGAGAAGTGGCCTTATGTAGTAAATGTCTTATGTGTCTCAGCAGTGCATTCTCCTCTCATCACCAGAGCCATATGTTCCAGGGGTGCCCCCACATGTGGGCTGTGTGGACGCTTCTGTTATGATGGAGCCACACTATGGGCATCCTGGTAGGGAGAGTTGGCCCCCAACATAGTTGGCAGCCAGGCCCTTCCTTGTGCAGAGGCTGTTGGTCCCTGTTGGGTAGGGCTGGTCCTGGTGCAGCTGGCTGCATAGCCCTGGGAGGCCCAGGGCTGGTGCCACTCCACTTGTGGGTAGGGCTGGGTGCCAACATGGCTGGCAGGGGGGCCTGGGGTCCCAGGCTGGTTCTGGTCTGCTGGTGGGCCAGACTGGGTCCCCATATTGCTGGCTGTTTGGCCTGAGAGGTCCTGGGACTGGTGCTTACTGGCTGGTGGCCAGTGCTTAATGGCTAGAGAAAGGGCTCCAAAGTGATGCTTGCCAGCACCAGTGTCCTTATGGTAGAACAAGCTTCCAAAATGGCCACCACCAGTGTCTATACCTAAGTTTTCAATTTTTTGAGCTATTGTAAACATCATTCTTTCTTACATTTTGATTTCTAGTTATTCACTGATACTACATAGCATATAATTTATTTTTAACAGCTTTATTGATATATAATTGATATACAAAGAACTGCACATATTTAATGTGTATAATTTGATGACTTTGGACATAGAAAAACACTTAGCACCAAATCAAGGTAATAGACATATCCAGCACCTCCCAGAGTTTCCTTGTGTCTCTTAGGGTTTGTGTGTGTGTGTGTTAAGAACACATATGAGATCTACCATCTTAAGAACTTTTGAAGTGTACAATACTGTATCATTGAGTATAGGCACAATGTTGTAAGCAGATCTGTAGAACTTATTCATCTAGCATAACTGAAACTTTATACCCCTGAACAACAACTCCCCATTTTCCCTATCCCGCCTCCTGCCATTATATGAGATATGTAAGTGGAATCATTTAGTATTTGTCTTTCTATGACATTTTACTTAGCATAATGCCTTCCAGATTCATTTGCATTTTTGCAAATGGCAGAATTTTCTTCTTTCTAAAGGCTGGATAATATTCCATTAATATTCCATTCTATATATCATGTATCTCTTTTTAGTAATTAATTTTTAGAAACACTGATATAGGAGATGTGACACCAAAGAGATAACATTGCTTTCTAACCAAGAGACAAAGGACACATTTGTGCTCTCAAGCAGTTGACGAAGAAATGTGTCCCCCTAGTGTCAATTTCCTGTGATACGCTTTTCAATAAAAAAATGCTCTCACTTCTTTTCCAGGGAGTCTGGACAAAGAAAGGACACAGACCTTGCGTGAATTCGTACTACTTTTTGCTGTATTTGATGAAGGTTAGTGAGCTGCTATGTGATTTTTGGTCTCCTGAAAGAAATGAAATATATTAATTTAATCTGGTCCTTAAACATGAGGGCCATTATTGTCTAGAGGAAGTGATTATAGAAAAAGCATAAGCTACATTACTGTTCAGGAAGGAAGGAGATGGGGATTGAAATGAATTCCAAGAAAAAAAGTGCAACCTGAGTTCCAATGGAAGAAGCTTTTTCTTGCATCCTTTGCTCATGCTGTTTCTTCCACTTGCAAAGCCTATCTCCAGCTTCACACCGGTAAATTTCTCCTTCTCCCCATGCTCTAGGTTAGATGCCTCTTTATATATTTCCACAGTACCTGGAGCTTCCTCCTTATCACATGAAATCATCATTGTCTGCTTTATTTAATATTTATCTTCTTTGACCCCGTATTCCTTTCCATTCAAGCAAAGTTAAGCTCCTTCTCTTTTCTCCCATAATACCCTGTTCTCATGTCTATTACATCACTCTTCACTCTTTATTACAATTGTCCACTTCTCTGTCTATTCAGGCTAAATTGTAAGCACCTTGAAGACAGAGGCTCTGTGTTCTCTGTCATCAGTACTTAGTGTTCAGTAGTGCTGAGTAAATATGTTTGACTGAATGAATAAATGAGTGAATGAATGTATAAGAATTCTCCAAAGGCTGGGTGCTTCAGAAAATTTCAGTCCTTTACACAAAGGGGCAACTTCAAGGAGCTGCTGTCTACAATAATATTTATAGTGTTTTCACTCTTATTAATTGAAATTAATTTCTGCCTGAACGAAGAAGGTTGGGAAGCTTTCGGGTTCTTGGGTTTTCATTGCACCAAGCTAACGAAGCAGTTAGGACAGGGACAGGTACTGATGAATTTCATCTGCTTCCTTTTAAACATGTCACCTAATGAATAAAATGAAATCATCATGGTGCAAACTTACCAATATTCCCCCTTCTCCTAGTTAACATTTGTTATTCCTTTCCACCTACTGATATGGATAAATATAGGGACAGATAATCAGTTTGAGCAAGAAATTTCTTCTCCCTTTTTCTTACTGACTTTGAAGGAAAGTCATCCTTGCCTACTGTGCTGACAAAAATGCTTAAGGAGTGAGAAATCTTTGCCTCATGGAAGGGAGGGAAGGAGAAAGGGAAGGTCAGTCGTGAGACAGACACATAAGTGGCCCTCTCTGTTTGCCTCCTCTCTCTTCAGGGAAAAGTTGGCACTCGGGAAAAAATGAGTCCCTGACGCAGGCTATGAATCCTCCATCTGCTTGGGCCCAGCCTACAATGCACACAATCAATGGCTATATAAACAGATCTCTGCCAGGTATGTACAGCCTGCTCAAGAATCCTCAGGGTCTTCTGCATTCACTACCAGAACTCTCTTCTCCAGTTCTCAGACAGTTCTGCACCCCAGAGGAAAGCCCACTGAATTCTCTCTGGAAGGTCTTATAGTACAGTGGCTGATTCTTCTTCCAGTCACCTAAAAATCATGGACTGCCCATATACACAGAGCTCACAGATTTCTCTTTTCTTTTGCTTAAATTAAGATGGGCATCCAAGAATGAACAAATATTTAAGGAAGCCTAAAACATGAAGGGAATATGCAAAGAGAAACAAATAAAAATAGAGAATGCTTAAAACAACTTATCAAAAGCTCTAAGTAGTATTTTAATAAAGATTCAAGAAGATACTGCATTGAAACTACTATACATAAAATAGATAAACAAGTTTGTACTGAATAGCACCAAGAACTATATTCAATATCTTGTGGTAATCTATAAGGGAAAAGAATAAGAAAAGGAAAATATGTATGTGTATGTATAACTTAAACATGATGCTGTACACCAGAAATTGACACAGCATTGTAAACTGACTAGACTTCAATTAAAAAAGAAAAGAATATACTGCAGTGAAACAGTAATAATATGATTGGAGCTTCTGAGTTGGTGAACACATGGAGATTTGGGCAGAGTGCCCTCTCCAGGGGTGCCACTCTTCCATCTGGCTGTTCCTGAGTGACAGCCTGTTATAATAAACAGGTTATCTAGTAAGTGAAAAATAGTAGTAATAGGATTATATGAAAAAGTAACAATCAAAACAAGAATAGCTCTCACTTGCATAGTTGAATGCAGGATGGTGCCATTCACAGAAATAAGGAACTCTGGAAGAAGATGAGGTGATGAAGATTGAAAATTTTGTTTTGTACATGTGGGCTTTATGAGATATCCAGGTGAAGATATGGAGAAGGTGACTGACTGTGTGAGTCCGGATTTCTGAGAAAGATCTGAAATAAGAGCGTTAACAGCATATGGATAATCATTAACACCATGAGAATGAATGATTGTTCAGGGAGGGAGAGAATTTGATTAAGAAGAGAATAAGGCCTAGGGATGAGCCCTGAGGTGATCTAGCATTTAATGGATGGATAGAGGAGACATCAAGAAAGGAGACAGAAGAAGGAGCAGTATAAGAATTAGGAGAACAAAACCCTGAGAGATTTTGGCACAGAGGCCAAGGGAGGAAAGAATTTCAGGAAGGAATGAATGGTCAACAGATGCCATGAAGACTGAAAAATATCCATTGAATTTGGCAGCATGATAGTCATTGATGACCTTGGCTTGAAAGTACCCCTACTGTCTTAGGAAATTTGGTTCCAGTCAAGATAATAAAATTTGTAGGGACAATTCATCCATCTTATCTTAGGAAGTGTTTTCCACTTCAAATTCTCTAATTCTTGACCGTAGTTGTCTTATTCCTACTTTACAGGTCTGATTGGATGTCACAAGAAATCGGTCTATTGGCATGTGATTGGAATGGGCACCACCCCTGAAGTACATTCAATTTTCCTTGAAGGCCACACATTTCTTGTGAGGAATCATCGCCAGGCTTCCTTGGAGATCTCGCCAATAACTTTCCTTACTGCTCAGACACTCCTGATGGATCTTGGCCAGTTTCTATTGTTCTGTCATATCTCTTCACACCAACATGGTAATATCTGTGCATCTTAAAGACTAGCATTATAAATATCGAGCTCTTCTTTTAATGGAATTTACTGTCCACTGTCCAGTATAGGATTATATTAGACCTCAACTGAGTTTCCCTAGTTTTAGCCAGTTTTCAAAGTAAATATTTTACCTTGAGTATAAGGGGGCTTGATTATTAGTAGTACTTGTGAATTTACTGGTGAATCTACCTGTGAAATAGACGGAGGGGAAATGGTCCAGGGAAGAATGAGGTGGTGAAAGTGAGGGGGACAGTGTATCTATCATTGGTTTCCCAGCACGATACCATTAATGAGGCTTCAATACTATGAAGAGAGGGATTTGGGGTCATAGCTGAAGAGATGTTTTATGAGAAATTCAGGGAAATGGAAAAAAGTACAGTGCATAGGTTGTAACCATAAGGGCTCCAGTATATTGCAGTGCTCAATATGAAACAACAGACAACTGGTATACATGGAGATGAAGTGTAGATACTTGGTAGGAGATGAGAGACATCTAGGAAACTCAGGGCATGTCAGGGGATAGAGGATACTGGGAGAAACAACATGCGAGTGGAAGTTGGTGAGCATATGTGAGGTACTGCATGAGGTTTTCAAGGACTACTTGACTTTGCAAAGGGTCAAAGGTCCTGTATAAGCAAGTTGGGACAATGGTACCTACAGTTTCAAATTATTGTTAATATGAGCCCATTTCTCACTATAAGCTATGAAAATTCGTGTTACATGATCATCTCACCTTTATTTTCCTTCTTGTATATTCACTCTGATAACTCTTAATCTTGGACTGATCTAACAACCCTCTTTGTCTACTCCTTTATTGTCACCATTGAGAGCTTTTGGAGGAAAATGTTGAGGAGGCCCAAGCTTTCATGTTTAAGAGCACTTGTCAAATTACCCAGGACATACTTCACAGAACTAGAACAAATCATAATAAAATTTATATGAAACCACAAAGGACCTAGAATTGCCAAAGCATTACTGAAGAGAAAGAAAGAGGCTGGAGGAATAACTCTCCCAGACTTCAGACAATACTATAGAGCTACAGTCATCAAGACAGCATGGTATTGGTACAAAAACAGACATATAGACCAATGGAACAGAGTAGAGAGCCCAGAAACGAACCCACAAACTTTTGGTGAACTCATCTTTGACAAAGGAGGCAAGAATATACAATGGAATAAAGACAGTCTCTTCAGCAAATGGTGTTGGGAAAACTGGACAGCAGCATGTAGAACAGTGAAGCTAGAACACTCCCTTACACCATATACAAAAATCAACTCAAAATGGATCACAGACTTAAACATAAGACAAGATTCAATAAACCTCCTAGAAGAAAATATAGGCAAAACATTATCTGACATACATCTCAGAAATGTTCTCCTAGAACAGTCTACTCAAGCAATAGAAATAAAAGCAAGAATAAGAAAATGGGACCTAATGAAACTTACAAGCTTCTGCACAGCAAGGAAACCATAAGTAAAACAAAAAGACATCCTACAGAATGGGAGAAAATTTTAGCAAGTGAAACCGACAAAGGCTCGATCTCCAGAATATATAAGCAGCTCATACGACTCAATAAGAAAAAAATAAACACCCCAATCCAAAAATGTTCCTATCACTCTTGTATTAACCCTCTCTTCAGGTTTCTTGGTTGCCCTGGGAAAGAGATTTAATCTTACCATGCATCAACTATTCTCCCCTTATGTCCTGTGAGTGACCTTGTCTATAGTCCTCTGTAGTGATGAAGAATAGGGACCTCTCTTCCTCAGCTGTTACATAATATTTATGAGATTTTTGACAAGACATTAGGGGACAAAGGATGTCATACAGGACAAGTAAGAGGAACTTGATCCTATAGGGACAGAGGAATATGCACAGATACTTGTCACTATCTAGTTTGAAGCCTGATTCAGTTTAAGAGGAGTTTGTTTTACACTTTGTTTTTGTTTTATTCTTTTGACACTTCTTTACACTGATTTTAATCCTTGTTTTTCAGGGGAAAAAATGCTTTGTCTTATTAGGCCTCGGACAAAACCCTTCATTTTTAGATCCAGAATGAATTGTTTAAGGCCACATGAACCCAGACTAGTCATTTGCTGCTCCTGAAATATGCCTTGTTCCCCATCAACCAGTAAACAGGTCTCCCTTCTTGGTATTGATCTTCAAAATACCCACAAGGCATAGATAGGTTAGGGATTATTATCCACATTTTATAAAATATGAAGATGAAACTGAGATTGTTGAATAGACTTGCTATAGGGTTTACAAGTAGTCACATGTAGACATGCTCTTAAGACATATAAAATATTTCCTTAATTCTAAGTTGTACCTTTTCATGTCTTATGAATTTGGAATATGTCCTGAAATTTATATATATATTAACATTTTTTCCTGATGAGCTGTTATCGTAATTCAACTGAGTATATAAAAACAATCACTAGGTAACTGTGGGAATGGGGAGTTGGTCTGACCTAAGCTTCCAAATGCTGAAAATATGCAGTTCCTCAGGTGTCCTTGTTTATCATTTGGGAGTTGGGGAGTGATAGGCCCAGAGTAAGTTCCAAAAGAGAAATATTCATATGTATTATAAGAGTAAACAAGTGAGTCTTAAAAAGGAGGTAACACACAAATTGGAGCTGAGTCAGGCAGAAGGGAAATGGTGAGTGCAAAGACCAAAGGAAGAAACCAGCAAGTCCTAGATATGGAGAAGGTAATCCATACAGGAGACTTGCAAGAAAGAGCATTGGTGTAGAGAAGGGAACACCTAGGAGAGGGCCTTAAAGGCTAATAAGAGAAAACAAAGTTGTAAGAGTTAAACCAAGGAAGTCTCACTGTAACCTGACATGGTTTGGTTTGTCTGTCTCCAGATGGTATGGAAGCTTATGTCAAAGTAGACAGCTGCCCAGAGGAACCCCAACTACGGATAAAAAATAATAAAGAAGAGGAAGATTATGATGGTGATACCTACGACTCTGACATGGATGTGGTCAAGTTTGATGGTGACAGTGCTCCTCCCTTTATCCAAATCCGCTCGGTTGCCAAAAAGCATCCTAAAACCTGGGTCCATTACATTGCTGCTGAAGAGGAGGACTGGGACTATGCTCCCTCCTCCCTCACCTCCAGTGACGGGTGAGCACCTTCTGACCCTTGGTGCTTTCTCTTCAAAAAATAATCAAAAAGTTCTTCCTAGTTATTCAAAGCAACAAATCCCTGAGCCATGTTTAGGGTTGGGCACAGGTACAGAATCAAAAGGCAGGGTCATTAATATGTTTGAAAATTAACATCATGGATGCTTGTATTTTTCTCACTCCTTTCCTTGATTAAATCATGACAGCTGTTTCAGAGCTGGATTTTAGCTACCTGTCCCTTACCTAGAATTCTCTATTCCAACCTCTCATCTTTTTGTGTCTCATACAGAAGTTATAAAAGTCTGTATTTGAACAATGGTCCTCAGCGGATTGGTAGGAAGTACAAAAAAGTCCGATTTATAGCATACACAGATGAAACATTTAAGACTCGTGAAGCTATTCAGTATGAATCAGGAATCCTGGGACCTTTACTTTATGGTGAAGTTGGAGACACACTTCTGGTAAGTTGAGGGAAAGCTATAACGTTGGGATGGAAGAGAAACTCTAGAGGACTTTGAGTTTTTTAAAACTTCCTAATTGAGCCTTGTCTACAATGGGCATGATCTTTTAAAAATTATAAATGTTACACAAATAAATGTGAATTATAAACTTGTTTTAAAATGTTAGTATATAGAAAACAAATTTAATGCTATCCATTAAACATGTCACTTCTTTGAAATACTCATTGCTTAGACTTTGATACATATCCTTCTAGAACTTTTCCACTAGTTATATAGTACAAAAATCAGCAGACTAAGGCCTATGAGCCAAATTTGTCTCATGGTCTGTTTTTGGAGAGCCTTTGAACTTAGAAGGATTTTACATTTTTAAAGAGTTGTAAAGAAAAGAAGAGACTGGATGTAGCTCACAAAGCCCAGCACCTTTACTATCCATCCTGTTCCAGAAAATGCTTCCTAACCCTAGACATAGAATATTAAGAATTCTTATGCTGCAAAGAACAGAATACTCAATGAACAGTGTTTTTAAAAGTTAGGACTTTTTTTAAAAAAAATCAATTTGGAGATGTATTGTTGGTTTCATCAACTCAGCTACTAAAGAATGTCATGAGACTGGATAAAGAAGAGGTGGTGTATTTATACAATGGAATACTACTCAGCCATAAAAACCGACAACATAATGCCATTAGCAGCATCATGCATGCTCCTGGAGAATGTCATTCTAAGTGAAGTAAGCCAGAAAAAGAAAGAAAAATATCATATGAGATCTCTCATATGTGGAATCTAAAAAAAAAACCCCACACAAACAAAGCATAAATACAAAACAGAAACAGACTCATAGACATAGAATACAAACTTGTGGTTGCCAAGGGGGTGGGGGGTAGGAAGGGATAGACTGGGAGTTCAAAATTGTAGAATAGATAAACAAGATTATACTGTATAGCACAGGGAAATATATACAAGATCTTGTGTTAGCTTACAGAGAAAAAAATATGACAATGAATATATATATTTGCATGTATAACTGAAAAATTGTGCTCTACAGTGGAATTTGACACAACATTGTAAAATGATTATAAATCAATAAAAAATGTTTAAAAAAAAGAATATAATGAGACATAAAAGGGCAAAATAGCATTTGATAATCTCAATAGTTTTATAAAAACATTTATCAAAATTCAGCTTCCATTCTTAATAAAGTCATTGGGAAATTGGGATTGCAAGGGACATCCTTATCCTGATAAAGATCTGCAGAAAACTTAGAGTCACTTTTGTACTTGGTAGTGAAACTCAGAAATCCTTCTAAGATCAGGACAAGACACAGCTAACAGGTATCACCATCTCTATTTAATATTTTACTAGAAATTCTAGCCAGTATCCTTAGGAGAAAAAATTAAAATTTAAGATTGAAAAGGAATAAAGAAAACTGTTACTCTTTGAAGATTAAATAAATGGATGACAGATAGTAGGACCTAGATTTCTAATTGTTCGAGAGGGTAATTATAAATAAATAAAAGGAAAGGCTAGAATAAATCATGTGATGCTGAATTAAAGTTGCAGACAATAATGTGAATTCATGTTTTCCTAATACAGATACAAAAGGATATTTATAGAAATAATTATAGATATATATATATATATTGGGGTTAGTATATTTCCTAGCTCTGCTGACCGAGAGGGCCTAGAAGCAATGACACCCCAGGTCTATGTTTCTAATACCATGCTCCAATAAAAAGAACCAAGGATCCATGGAGAATGAACAACTCTAGGACTGGGCCAAGGAAAATGCAGGATGAACCTGGAGTATCTTGTGGTTCCAGAAAGTAAGAAAGTGCTCAAAAAGGGGGGGGGTGGATGGGACAATGTCAAAGAAATACAGGCGCTTCTAATGGCCAAGCTGGAAGAATATGAGCCAACAAAATAAATAAAGTAGCAATTAAAATTTGGATGTCTGCTGAAGACACTGCTTCCTCTCAGTCTTTCCCACCATTTGGGCACTGAATTCCCCAACAATGGTTCCAGTGGTAGAATCTTCATTGGATGAGCAGGCATGAATGACTAGGAAGATAGTTGATTACAGCATTAAGCAAGGATAGGAGAGCAACAATGTGGAAGCAGCAGTTAAGAACCCTGAGGACATCAACACAGCTTCTATGTCTAAGGTTGCGTGATATGAGGATAAAAAACTGACTTCTACTTGCAGTCTTGTCTTAAACCCACTCATTTGGTAAAACCCACTAAGCAGCAGAATGATGGAGGAGAAAAATCACACAGCTCTGCAACTAGCGTCTTTAAATCCATGACCATAAATTGCTAGTGTGAGAAGGTGCAAGGAATGCCTCTTGAAGCAATTAAAATCACTTTAAATGAATGGAAAGGAGCCTTTAATGAGAAACTTAAGTAGCTGTCTCAGCAATCTTATGCAAAGACTATTTTGAGCTTTATCTAGGCTCAAACTCCCATACTGTAGATATAATGGAGTTTTTGTTTTCTGCAGAGAGGCCACACTTTTCTTGTTGATCCTAGTTGTCTTAGTACTTGATCTTATATTTCATTTATACTTTCAGATTATATTTAAGAATCAAGCAAGCAGACCATATAACATCTACCCTCACGGAATCACTGATGTCAGTCCTTTGCACTCAGGGAGATTTCCAAAAAGTAAGTGTTACCTCACTTTTATATGTCTTACTTACCTGTAGATACAGATGAGGTCACAGCCCCAATAATAATTTTATACATTCTTCCCCACATGTGTCATTTTTCTCTGGCCATCATTTTCTTCATGTTTATCCTACTTGGGTTCACTGATCTTCCTTGATCTGTAAATGTATGTTTGAAAATATGATTTCCCACACCCTTGATAGCTAGTCTTTTAAAATCCTACTAATCTGGTAGTTGAAAAGTGGTATTTCATTGTTGCCTTTATTTTAATTTCTTTAATTTCTTTTTTTTTTAATTTCTTGTAGTATTGATCATCTTTTCACACTTTTATTGACCATCTGGGTTTTTTCTACTGTGCCCTTTCCCATTCCCTCTCCTCTATTCTCCCATTTCTCAATGGCTGCCAGCCATACTTTTACTTTTATAAAACTAAAGGTGATAACATTTACATTTTGTACTGTTATTTTAAATAACTCCTTGCTTTGTCTATATATTTATTCTAAACTTAAAAAAACAGCATTTATATTGCTTTAGTGTGTGTTTCTTATTATAAGTATATGAGTTTACTGTAGAACTAGGTGATATGCTATGATTGTTCTTTTGTCTACAGCTCTAGGCTTTGGCATCTATTCAGGTCACTGTGGCTTTGATATCTGTTTTTTTTAGCACTTGAGATTTTTTTCTTCTCATACATTTTCAGTTACGTAGTTAAAATGGTTTTAAAATATTGCTATCTATTTGTACTAGTGGGTAGACCTGCCAATTTCAATTCAAACTAACGTGCTAGCAAAAATCTCCTGGACACATTTTTATTCTAAAAAAAAACGTGTGAATCTTAAACTTATAAGAGGTACAATTTTAGTTTTCATTTATTGAGAAATTTCATATGTGCATATAAATTTGTAGAGCCCTTGCAATAAAAACAACATGATTACTAATATATGGCTTGTTACACTTCTAATCAAGCTATTTGGGGTTTTGGATGTGGGTAGGTGTGAAACATTTGAAAGATATGCCAATTCTGCCAGGAAAGATATTCAAGTATAAATGGACAGTGACTGTAGAGGATGGGCCAACTAAATCAGATCCTCGGTGCCTAACCCGCTATTACTCAAGCTTCGTTAATCTAGAGAAAGATATAGCTTCAGGGCTCATTGGCCCTCTCCTCATCTGCTACAAAGGATCTGTAGATCAAAGAGGAAACCAGGTGAGTTCATCTCTTTCCAAGTGCTGGGTTTGAAGCTAAATTGAAATGACAATGCGTACGAACTTCCAGATAACGTTTCCTATACTCTCTCAGAAAATATTGGCAATAAAAGAAATGAGCTCATTTATTATACGACAGCCTAGACATCCTCCCTGCATGTTTTATCGTGGGTGACTACAAGTTAACTTATCTGCAGCATCTAGCATAGTGCACAAGATTTAGTAGGCGTTCAATAAATATTTGTTGAGCAAAATACAGGGCAAGATATAAAATATTTCAGAATGTGATTAGAATTTGGAGCACTTCTGCTGTTTTAGAAAAACAAGGTTAAGTACTCTGAATTTGAAAAGCTTAATTCTTCACAAAAACTCATTGTTTGGTTCCATATTGCTTAGGCTTGACTACATGTCCATTTGGTTATTTATGATATATAGGATTCCTACTTGTCAGGAAACATTTTATGACCTTTAATGCAGGTAAAACATGTAGCACACAAATCCAGAGAGGTGTCAGTTTGGCCATGTGTCTGTCCTGACTAATTTTTCCTAATTATAGCTTTTCCATCAGTTTTTGGAAGATGACTAAAATATACCTGTATTCTGCAATCTCCTCCCTTCAGCATTTTGGTTTCTGTAGCAATAGGCTATACAAAATAAAATTTATAATATTAGTGAAGTTTGCACATCTTAGTGGACTCAATTAGCAAGTGACTAACTCATGACTGTGGTTCATATGCAGTGTTCTTCTGAAAAAAACTTTAAACTTTGTGAATGGAAAACTTAAAAGTATTAGTGTTAGCATTTCACGGTTCATCTTGGCTTTGTTATTTGATTTCTGTTTTGTATTTTTAACTTCTTATAGATTAGTAGCTTTGTGGAAGGGCATTTGCTAGATGAAAGTTTAAGGAAGGCATTAATCTTACTTGACTTGACTAAATTGTTTAAGAAAGACATTGAATAATCACTTAGGTCTTTAAAGAGTGAAAATCCTGTAATCTGAACACAGAAAGAATGATGCTACAGACTCTACCCAAAAAAATCAGCCAGAGTATGGACTTGTGACCGGAGGAAAATTAAGTTTAATGGGTCCAGTCACCCTCTTGCCCTGAAGACACATTTGCTCTAAACATACTCACTGTTCATAGCACCCACTCCCACTCCCAGGCCCTGGGACATGCCATCGTAGTAAGTGGAATTGAACCAACGGACTATAGATATATCATATGCATGCCATCACTTCCATCACAGACTGCTAATTTCCACCTGTCAATACTGGTAGCATTTCTTTCTTTCTTTCAATGCATATAATTAACAGATGATGTCAGACAAGAGAAATGTCATCCTGTTTTCTGTATTTGATGAGAATCAAAGCTGGTACCTCACAGAGAATATTCAGCGCTTCCTCCCCAATGCAGATGGAGTGCAGCCCCAGGACCCAGAGTTCCAAGTCTCCAACATCATGCACAGTAAGCAAAGCAGCACTTGAGTGCAGTGGGTAATGAATAAAGGGAAACTGAAGCCACCAAACTGAAGTCCAGTTAATGCATTAATTTATATGCCATGCAAAAGTCATGTTTCCTTAAAAATTGTTACATATGAACATATACAATTTTATATAAATGCATAAATATGATCATATAATGTATTTTTTTCTTTTAGAAGGCAATCAAATATCTAGAAAAGTTTGTTTTTAAAGGGTAAATCAAATAAAGATACAGTTTTCATTTACTCAAACATACACAAGCCATCCTTAATATAAAATGCACTCAGTTGGTAAATTACACCAGAAGGACACAGGGAATGCAATTTTACATGTGAAAAACAATTGCCAGCTATAACAATTTAACAGTCAGATTAATGAAGGCATTATACCCTTATGAAAAAAACATCTTTTTTTCCAACTTTATCAAGATGTAATTGACAAATAAAAATTATATATATTTGGGGGGGAGGGACATAGCTCAGTGATAGACCACATGTTTAGCACACATGAGGTCCTGAGTTCAATCCCCAGTACGTCCTCTAAAAAAAATTGTACATATTTAAAGCATACAATGTGATCTTTTTGATATTTACTTGGCTTCGCCTTCCCTTTTACCTGCCCATTGCCTTCTATATTATACCTTTCCACTAACCATTTTGTGTCCAGGTAACCCATGTTAGAATATATTGTTACTGTGACTATATAATCATGTACAAGGACATATGGCCACTGTACTAGTCTGCTAGGCTTTCCATAACAAAGTGCCGCAGACTGGCTGGTTGCGACAATAGACATTTATTTCCTCACAGTTCTTGAGGCTGTTTCCTCACATGGTCTTTCCGCTGTGCATGCACATGTCTGTGTACAAATTTCCTCTTCCTATAAGGACACCAATCATATAAGGTTAGAACCCACCCTAATGACCTCATTTTTAAAGAATTACTTGTTTACAGACCCTATCTCTAAATGCAGTCACATTCTGAGGTATTAGGAGTTAGAACTTCAACACACGAATTTGAGTGGGAGGAACATTCAGTCTATAACATACATACCTATGTGTTTATATACACACACAAATTTGAATGGTCAAAAATATGATACAAATTTCAACCTCACTACAGGGAAATGCAAAATAGAATACCATTGCCGTAGCACTTTTTACCTATCAGACTGGCAAAATTATAAGACAGTACTAGTGGGCTTGTGAGTAAAAGAGTGTTGTCATACAATGCTAGCGGATAACTAGAAGTCTTTTTGAAACCAATCTGATTGAAACCACTGAAATTAAAAGTATGTGCCTTCTGGAGCCCTGGTTCTGGCTAAGACAGAATAAGCATGTGTCACTCTGTCTATCCTACAAACTGCAACCATTCTTACTTGCATTCTGTAGGATAGTTAAGGATTTTACCTTAATGTATGGAGCAGCCATCTGAGAATGTTGAAAAGGTAAATTAAGGAAGGAGACTAGAAAGAATTAAAAGCATGCAGATTGGAAGAAATAAAACCGAATATGACACGATTATCTACATAAAAAACTCACAAACTACACAAAAAAGCTCCTAGAACTAATAAGTGAGTTTAGTCTGATTGCAGAATGCAAAGTCAACCTGCGAAAGTCATTCATATTTCCATGTAACAACAGAAAACTGTTGGAAATCTAAATTACAAAAATAATACCATTTATAATAGCTCAAAACTGAAATAAATGTAACAAAACATGTGCAGGACCTGTACACTGAAAATTACAAAACACTGATGAAAGACATTTTAAAACATCTAAAAAAGTGAGACACATACAACGTTCACAGATTGGATGACTCATAAAGATGTCAGCTATTCCCAAAATCATCCATATATTTAATGCATTATTAAAATCTCAGCACGATTTTTTGTTGGTAGGGAAAAGTATATTATAAAATTTATATGGAGAGGAAAAGGAACTAGAATAGCCAAGACAACTTTGAAAAAGAAAAATTAAGTTGGGGGGCTCCTATTACCTGATTTTAAGACTTACTATAAAGCTACAGTAACCAAGATAGCATTGTATTGACAAAGATGAATGACTTAGAATACATACTGCAGAAACAGACACATACATACATGATTCACTGATTTTTGATGAGGATAGAAATGCAATAGCATTGGAACAATTGATCATCCATATAAAAAAGATGAACCTCGACCTAAATCTCACACTTACAGATTAAGTCAAAATGTCTCACAGAAAATGTAGAGGAAATTTTTCATGACTTGGAGCTAGGCAAAGTGTTCTGATAGACGATGCCAAAATCAAAATTCATAGAATGAAAAACTTGATAAATTGGATTTCATCAAAATTAAAAGCTTTTCCTCTAAAAAAGATATTGCTAAGGAGAATGAAAAGACAAGCCACAGATTGGTAGGAAATATTTGCAAATCACATATCCGTATCTAAAATCTCAGACTCAATGGTGAGAAAACAAGCCAACCTCTAAAACTGGGCAAACGATTTGAACTGACACATTACCACAGAAGATATATGGAAGGGAAATAAGTACATGAAAAAAATGGTCAATATGATTAATCATTAAGGAAATGCATATTAAAACCACAGTGAGATACCTGTACATGTCTGTGATTAGAAGGTATCATACTGTCTTGAAATTTTACAGAAAGGCTGCAAGGATAGTAGAGAACTCCCATATACCCTTTATCCAGGTTCACTCATTTTTAACATTTTGCTGTGTTTGCTTTATTTCTCTTTCCCTTATGTATCTATTTTTATTACTTATTTTCCATTTGGGAATAGGTTGTAGAAATTATTAGCCCCTTTAACTCTTAATACTTCATTGTGTATTTCCAATGAATAATGATATTCTCTTACATAACTAAAGAGTTGTGAAATTCAGAAAATTCAACATTGATGCATTATGTAATACATTGACACAATACATTTATCTACCTGGCAGCCAATATTTCAGTTGTATCCATCAATGCTGTCTTTTGTAGCTGGATCTAGTTGTCCTACTTCTTTGAAATCTGTTTCCTTGAATTTGGAACATGAGCAGATACTAATTTTTATCACCAGATCAAGTTTAGTTTTTCTGTTTTTTTCCTCTGTGTAGTTGTCATTTTTCTCCTTGCAACTAATCAGGAATTTGTAGGGAGATATTTTGAGGCCATGCAAATGCCCAGCTCTTCATCAAACTGCCCCCCAACATATAGCATCTAAATCCATCATAACCATGATGGTTTATGACTCTCTTCACTTTGAGATTAGATCTTAGCTGATCAAGTATTAATAATTTATGTTTTTGGAAGGTATAATGTTATCTCTTCTTGGGAATAAGGTAACAGACATAACATATAATCATTTCTAATCATATCATGACAATCCAAAATAATAAATCCAGATACTGCTAAAAAACTTTTATTCTCCATTTCTTTTGCAGGCATCAATGGCTATGTTTTTGATAGCTTGCAGTTGTCAGTTTGTTTGCATGAGGTGGCATACTGGTACATTCTAAGTGTTGGGGCACAGACTGACTTCCTCTCTGTCTTCTTCTCTGGATATACCTTCAAACATAAAATGGTCTATGAAGATACACTTACCCTATTCCCCTTCTCAGGAGAAACTGTCTTCATGTCAATGGAAAACCCAGGTTAGTTATTTATATTATTCTTTTACTAACAGCTGTGATTGCTTCATGAGACATTCATATGGTCTTTTGCCCTCTAGATCATATTTGTGTCAATACTAAATGATTCAAGTGATTTTGGTAATTGCAAGGCATTTTAATGATAGCACCACATCAAGTATTTAACTTAAAAATCTTTGCTCTAAAATGTTCCTTTACTTACTGTGGGCCAAAATTTTAAGTGTGTTTACTGAATTATAGTGGCAAATATACTTTTATATATGCAATTAACATGTAGGCTCTAAATATACTTCTACGTGCCTTGTGAACATTGGTATTGTTGGATAAATACCAGCTAGAAGCCTTTGGGAAGGTCATAATAATCTCCTTTAAGACACATACCCTAAAAACCACTCTGAAGCCTTCAGGACGAACGTGGCTGTCAGGATCTTGAAGAGATATCTATACTCCCATGTTTTTGCAGCTTTATTCACAGTAGCTAAGCTGTGGAAACAACCTAAATGTCCATTAAAGGATGAATGGATTAAAAAATATGATATAGGAGACAGCACAAGATGATGGAGTACAAAGGCCCTGAGCTCACCTCCTCTCATGGGCACACCAAAATCATAACTATGTGTAGAACAACCATGAATGAAAAAGATCAGAACCTACCAGAAAAGATGTTCTACAACTAGAGATATAAAGAAGGAACCAAATGAGATGCGTAGGAGCAGAGTCTTGATACAGTCAAGACCCATAGACTCAGCTGGGCGACCCAGAAATGGGAGAATAATTACAACTGCAGAGACTATCCAAAGGAGTGAGAGTTCTGAGCCCCATGTCAGTCTTCCCAGCCTGGGTGTCCTGCACCAGGAATATGAGCTTCCAGAATATTTGGCTTTATAGGCCAGCAGGACTTACTTTTGGGAGTCCCAGAGAGCTGAGGGAAATAGAGACTTCACTCTTAAAGGGTGCACACAAAATCTCATCCACTCTGAGACACAGGGAAGAAGCAGTAATTTGACAGGAGCCTGGGTCAGATCCACCTGCTGATCTAGAGAGTCTACAAGGTAGGCAGGAGGCCAGTGCAGCTCACCCTGGGGACATAGACACTGGTGGCAGCTAATTTTTGGCACTCCTTCTAGCACATGGACAGTGGTGCTGGAAAGCACCATTTTGGAATCCTCTCTCTAGCTTATTAGCCCCAAGACTCAGTCCAGCCCTGGCCCAATGGTCCATAGGCACAAATTCTGGGACAACTCAGCCCAAGCAACTAACTGGGTACAGACAGAGCCCTACCCACCATCAGACAGGCTGCCTTAAGAACCCCTGAGGCTACAGTTGCCCTTGGACATGGCCCTGCCCACCAGGCGATCAAGGACGTGCCCCACAAACCAGTGTACAGGCACTACACTTGAGACCCCAGGGCCTTCCAGCCAGAGACTCTGGGTCCCAGCTCTACTCACCCAGGGGCAGAAATCATCCCCATAGTCCCCTGGGCCTTGGCCCCACCCAATAGGGAGCCTGCTCTAAGCTTGGGACCAGCCTCACCCACCAGTAGGCAGACACCAACCACAAGAAAACCACAGCCCTGCAACATGCAGACCCAGCCCACCCACCAGCAGGCCAGACTCTGCCAGGGACCAGCAGGGCCTAAGCCTCTCCCACAAGCAAGCCAACCAACACAAGCTAAAAGACACCCCAGGCCCCACAGCCAAATTGGTCAGGAACTGGCCCCACCTACCAGCAATCTGACACCTGTTCTGAGACCCCTGAGCTCTGCAACTGGACCCCAAGGATAGGTTCTGCCTGCCAGTAAGCCAGCACTTGCCTCAGGACCTGGCTTTACCCACTAGCTGAGGGCAACAGCCCAAGGGTTTCCTGGACCCTGACTCTGCCAACCAGTAACCCAGCACTAGCTCTGAGACCCCTGGAGTTCCACAGTCGTACGCCTCATCACCCAGTCCCACCAACCAGCAGCTGGCAGCCTCTACACAAGGCAGGACATGGCAACCAACCAGACCAGGGGTCAGCCAAGCCTACCAGATTGCCCACTTAGCCAGCCCACCACAACAGAAAGACCCATGCAGCTCTCTTAAGGCAAACCCCTAGAGCACATAGCTCTGGTGATGAGAGGAGACTTCACTGCTGGGATACATGAATCATCTCCTACAAAGGGCCACTTCTCCAAGGGGAGAAATGTAACTAACCAACCACATACATAAAACTATAAACAGCAACTGAGACAAAATGAGGTGACAGAGGAATATGTTCCAGACAGAGGAACAAGATAAAACTCCAGAAGAAGAACCAAGTGAAGTGGAGATAGCCAATCTACCTAAGGAAGAATTCAGGGCAATGATCGTAAACATGATGAAAGAACTCAGAAGAAGAATGGATGCACACAGAGAGAAGTTAGAAGTTTTTAACAAAGGGTTAGAAAATATAAAGAAAAACCAAACAGAGATGAAGAATACAATAATGGAAATGAAAAAATACACTAGAAGGACTCAACAGTAGACTAAATAATTCAGAAGAATGGATCAGTGAGCTGGAAGACAGAGTAGTGAAAATCACTGATGGTAAACAGAAAAAAAGAATGAAAAGAAATGAGGACAATTTAAGAGACCTCTAGGACAACATCAAGCCCACTAATATTCACATTATAAGGATCCCAGAAGGAGGAGAGGTAGAAAGCGGCTGAGGACATAATTTAAGATATATTAGCTGAAAACTTCTCTAACTTGGGAAAGCAAACAGTCACCCAAGTCCAGGAAGTGCAGAGAGTCCCATACAGGAGTATCCCAAAGAGGAATCATGATACATTGTAATTAAAATAGCAAAAATTAAAGATACAGTATTAAAAAGCAACAAGGGAAAAGCAACAAATAACATACAAGGGAAGTCCCATAAAGTTATCAACTCACTTTTCAACAGAAGTGCTAGGCCAGAAAAGAGTGGCACGATATATTTAAAGCAATGGAAGGGAAGAACCTACGACCAGGAATACTCTGTCCTACAAGACTCTCATTCAGATTTGATGATGAAATCAAAAGCTTTACAAACAAGTAAAAACTGAAAGAATTCAGCACCACCAAACTAGATTTCCAACAAATGTTAAAGAAACTTCTCTAAAATGAAAACACAATGATAAAAAATCTATGGGACACAGCAAAACCACTTCTAAGAGGGACATTTATAGTGATACAAGCTTCCTCAGGAAACAAGAAAATACTCAAATAAACAAACCAACCTACCACCTAATGGAACTAGAGAAAGAAGAACAAAGCCCAAAGTCAGTAGAAGGAAGGAAATCATAAAGATCAGAGCAGAAATAAAGATTTTAAAAATCAGTAGAAAAGATCAAAGAAATCAAAATCTAGTTCTTCAAAAAGAGAAACAAAATTGATAAACCTTTAGCCAAATTCATCAAAAAAAAAGGGAGGGAGAGAAGGTCCAAAACAATAAAATCAGAAATGAGAAAAGAGAAGTTACTACCAACACCAAAGAAATACAAAGGAGCATAAGAGACTACTACAAACAACCATATGCCAATAAAATGGACAACTAGAAGAAATGGAAAAATTTTTAGAAATGTACAATCTCCCAAGACTAAACCAGGATAAAATAGAAAATATGAACATACCAGTCACTAGTAATGAAATTAAATCAATAAGTTAAAAACTCCCAACAAATGAAAGTCTAGTACCAGCTGACTTCACAGGTGAATTCTACTAAGCATTTAGAGAAGAGTTAGAACCTATCCTTCCCAAACTAATCCAAAAAATTTTAGAGGAAGGGATGCTTCCAAACTTATCCTAAGAAGCCAGCATCACCGTGATACTGAAACCAGACAAAAATATAACAAAAAAGAAAATTATAAGCCAATAACACTGATGAACATAGATGCAAAAATCCTGAACAACGTATTACCAAATAAAATCCCACAAGACATTAAAAGGATCATACACCATGATAAAATGAGATTTATCTTTGGGATGCAAAGGTTTTTCAATATCCTCAAATCAATTAATGTGGTACAACACATTGACAAGTTGAAGAAGAAAAACCACATGATTATCTCAATAGATGCAACAAAGCTTTTGATAAAATCCAACACCCATTTATGACAGAAACTCTCCAGAAAGTGGGCACAGATGGAACATATCTCAACATAATAAAGGCCATTTATGACAAACCCACAGTTAACATCATACTCAATGGTGAAAAGCTGAAAGCATTCTAAGATTAAGAACAAGACAAGGATGCCCACTCTCGCCACTTTTATTCAACATAGTTTTGGAAATCCTAGCTACAGCAGTCTGAGAAGAAAAGGAAATAAAAGGAATCCAAATTGGAAAAGAAGAAGTAAAACTGTAACTGTATGCAGATGACATGATACTATACATAAAAAATCCTAAAGACACCAGCAAAAAACTACTAGACCTCATCAGTGAATTTGATAAAGTTGCAAGGTACAGAATTAATATACAGAAAATCTGTTGCATTTCTGTACACTAACAACAAACTATCAGAAAGAGAAACTAAGGAAACAATCCCGTTTACAATTGCATCAAAAAGAATAAAATACCTAGGAACAAACCTACCTTAGGAGGTAAAAGACCTGTACTCAGAAAATTATAAGACACTGATGAAAGAGATGGAAAATGACACAAAAACAGATGGAAAGATATACTGTATTCATGGATTGGAAGAATTAGTATTGTTAAAATGACCACACTGTTCAAGGCAATCTACAGATTCAATGCAATCCCTATCAAAATACCAATTGCATTTTTCACAGAACTAGAATAAATAACTTAAAAATTCTTATGGAAACACAAAGGACCCCAAATAGCCAAAACAATCTTGAGAAAGAAGAACAGAGCTGGAGGAATCAGGCTCCCTGACTTCAGACAATACTACAGAGCTACAGTAATCAAAAGTGTATGATACTGGTGCAAAAACAGACATATAGATCAATGGAACAGACTAGGGAGCTCAGAAATAAACTAATGCACTTATGGTCAATTAATCTATGACAAAGGAGGCAAGAAAATACAATGGAGAAAAGACAGTCTCTTCAATAAGTGGTGCTGAAACACTGGACAGCTTCATGTAAAAAGAATGGAAATAGATCATTTTCTAACATCACATACAAAAATAAAGTCAAAATGGATTAAAGACATAAATATAAGACCAAATACTATAAAACTCCTTAGAGGCAAACATAGGCAGACACTCTTTGACATAAATTACAGCAATATTTTTTTGAATCTGTCTCCTAAAGCAAAGGAAATAAAAGCAGAAATAAACAAACGGAACCTAATTAAACTTAAAGGCTTTTGAACAACAAAGGAAACCATTGACAAAAAAGACAACCTGCTGAATGGGAGAAAATACTTGCAAATGATATGACCAACAAGGGGTTAATATTCAAAATATATAAACAGCTCATACAACAACAACAACAACAAACAGGCAACTCAATTAAAAAATGGGCAAAGACCTGAATAGATATTTTTCCAAATACACACAGATAGCCAACAGGCACATGAAAAGATGCTCAACAGTTTAATCATCAGAGAAATGCAAATCAAAACCACAATGAGATATCACCTAACATCTGCCAGAATGGCCATTATCGAAAAGAGCACAAATAACAAATTTTTGCAAGGATATGGGTAAAAGGGACCCCTCCTACACTGTTGGTGGGAATGTAAATTGGTGCAGCCACTGTGGAAAACAGTATGGAGCTTTCTCAAAAAACTAAAAATAGAACTACTATATGACCCAGCAGTTCCACTACTGGGTATTTGCCTGAAAAAAAATGATAACTCTAATTTGAAAAGATACATATGTACATCCTAATGTTCACAGCAGCATTATTTACAATAGCCAAGGTATGGAAACAACCTAAGTGTCCAACAACAGATGAATAGATAAACAAAAAGTGGTGTGGAATAGTACTCAGTCATAAAAAGTGAAAGATAAATACTATATGATATGACCTATATGTGGAATCTACAAAAATTAATAAATGACTATAACAAAACTAAAACAGATTCACATATATAGAGAACAAACAAGTGGCTACCAGTGGGGAGAGGGAAGGGGGAGGGACAAGTTAGAGGTAGAGGAGCAAGAGGTACAAACTATTAGGTATAAAATAAATAAGCTACAAGTACATAGTGCACAACACAGGGAATATAGCCAGTATTTTATAATAACTGTAAGTGGAGTATAACCTTTAAACATTGTGAATCACCACATTGTACACCTGTAACTTGTATACTATTGTACAGCAACTATACCTCAATAAAAACTGGTTCCAGGATTGAATAACAGCCTAAAAATTAATTGGTTCACTGAAAGCCCTGGTTATATCACTGAGGCCAGAGACTGATCTGTATATTTGTAGCACTGGCCAAGTCATCTTATGTCTGTGTCACAAGTTGGAGTAGGAGACTGGCAGCTGAAGTGTCTCCAAGGGAATTATAATTTAATTTTCTTTGCATCTGTGATAATGTCTCCTTTCTTATTTCAACTGTATATATGTGGAATTTCTAATTTTTATTTGGTTTTTATTTTATTGAGTTTCATCAAAGAATCAAGTCTTCTTTAAGCTCTTGGATTGAGATTTATTAATTAATTAGTATAATTTTAAAATTTATTTTTATTCACACATAATACAAAAAGATGTTCTCATTACAAAAATTCAACTAGTACAGATATAACTAAGGTTCCTCTTGATCACTATTCCCAATCCCAGGCCCTCCTCAGAGTATGGCAGATGCCACTCCAAATCTGTTCATGGGATTTTCATTTTTCCTTTTCTCACCCAGTTACTGTCTTCCTCAGGAAAAGGAAGTATTTGTTTTATTTAAGCTATAACAGTGGAATTTTAGAGTCAAAAACTGGATTTAAATTACTCATTCCAGCTCAGTCCTGGACTACGCTGAGCCAACGTGGGTTTATACCATCAAAAATATGCTTCAAATATCATGAAATTGGGTTCTTATACTCCTTGTCTTCCTATTTTGTAATGTACTCCTTTATTTTGGTAGAAAACATCCTCTAGTCACTTCCTGAGAATGGCTGCACTAGAGGTAGATTTTTTGAATCCTTGTATATTAGAAAATTTCTTTATTCTCATTTCCCATTTCATTGATTATTTGGCTGCACATAAAATACAGGGTATTCAGTTAAAATTTTGCTTGCAAATATTGTGTGAGTTTATGAGGCTGTTGAGGTAGCTGATGGGTAGGTATATTTTTTTCACTTAGCTTATGCATCTACTTTACCACCATGAGATTCCTTCACTCAGGTAATCCTGTTCATAGTAGAAATATTTCACTTGCATTATGGTGGGATTTTATATTATTTGTATCCTTACTTATCCTACAAATTGGCCACAATGGAGGTTAGGCATTGTGTTATGTGATTTGAATGCATTATTAGATACTGTTAGCCTCATTTACAAATTAGAAAATTAGAGCTCAGAAAGCTCAACTGACTTGCTTAAAGTCACACAGCTGGTAACTCGTAGAACTATGATTTGAACACAGGCAAGCTTATGGTAGAACCTGCACCACTGTGTTATACAGCAATAACAACTAGCCTATATAAAGTTTCCAGATTAAGTCATCGTCATCATCAAAGTGTTCTGTGTGACTATTAAGACTCTTCATTATTGTGTATGTTAATTACATTTCTCTATTTTATGCCAATATATTCGTTTTGAATCACAGCCTTTTCTTGTGGTCACAAACATATATCACAACAGCAGCAATGCAAAAACCACTTTTACTGCCATTGTTTGAGTGTTGTTACATGTGTCAGGGATTTAACCTAACAACCTGCAATATGATGGTACTGACTAGAAATTTTTTCATTTATCTGGGAATAGAAGAGAACGTCTAACACAGATCTTGCTTACAACCTAGGTATTGAGTAACCAGAGTCTTATTCTTCCTCATCTCCAGGTCTGTGGGTTCTGGGGTGCCACAACTCAGACTTTCGGAACAGAGGCATGACAGCCTTACTGAAGGTTGACAGTTGTGACAGGAACACTGGTGATTATTATGACAACACATATGAAGATATTCCAACCTTCTTATTGAATGAAAACAATGTCATTGAACCCAGAAGCTTCTCCCAGAATTCAAGGCACCCTAGCACTAGGCAAAAGCAATTGAAAGCCACCACAACTCCAGAAAATGACATAGAGGAGATTGACCCTCAATCTGGAGAGAGAACACAGGTCTCTAGTGATTTATTGATGCTCTTGGGACAGAATCCTACTCCACATGGATTATCCTTATCTGATCTCCAAGAAGCCAGAAATGGGACTGATAATCATTTACCTGGAGCAATAGAAAGAAATAAGGGCCCATCTGAAGTGGCACATCTCATCCTAAAGCTCCATCACAGTGGGGAAAGAGTATTTACTTCTGAGCCAGAACTATCATTAAATGAGAATTTAGGGACAACCGTAACAGCAGAGTTGAAGAAACTTGATTTTAACATTTCTAGTTCATCAAAAAATTTAATGACTTCACCAACAATTCCATCAGGCAAGTTCTTGACAGATACTGAAAAGACAGCTTCCTTAAAACCCCCAAATACACCAGTTCGTTTTAGTAGTCAATTAGGCACCATTGTATTTGGTAAAAATTCATCTCACTTTGTTGGGTCTGGGGTAACTTTGGCCTTCAGTGAAGAAGATAATGATTCCAAGTTGTCAAAAGCAGCTTTAATGAATAGTCAAGAAAGTTCACTGGGAGAAAACGTATTATCAATGGAGAGTGATAGGTTAGTTAAAGAGGAAAGAGTTCGTGGACCTGCTTCATTGACCAAAGATGATGCTTTATTTAAAGTTAATATCTCTTTGGTAAAGACAAACAAGGCATCAATTAACTCAACAACTAACAGAAAGATTCACATTGATGACCCGACATTATTAATTGACAATAGCACATCAGTCCGGGAAGGTGTTATATTAGAAAGTAATACTGAGTTTCAAGAAGTGAATTCTTTAATTCATGATGAAACATCTATGGACAAAAATACTACAGCTTTGGGACTAAATTATGTGTCAAATAAAACTATTCCATCAAAAAATATGGAAATGGTCCACCCTGTGCCACTAGATGCAGAACATCCAAACGGCAAAAGCATACTTCTTACTAATGTGGCTAATGTCCAAGAAAATGATACACACAATCAAGAAAAAATATCTCAGGAAGAGATAGAAAGGAAAGAAAAATTAATCCAAGATAATGTACTTTTGCCTCAGGTGTCTCCAGTGAGTGAAACTAAGAACTTTCTGAAGAACCTTTTTGTACTAAGCAAAAGTTTAGAGGAGGGGAGATACACTTCAGTACTTCAAGACACCAAGTTATTAAATGATTCAGCAAAAAGATCAGGGATTCACATGGCCCATTTCTCAATAATAAGGGAGGAAGCAACCTTGGAAGACTTGGAAAATCAAACAAAGAAAATGGTAGAGAAGTATCCAAGCACCACAAGTATCTCTCCAAATCCAAGTCAGTGGAATGTTATCGCTCAACGTGGTAAGCGGGATTTGAAACAATTCAGACTCCCACTGGAAGAAATAAAGATTGAAAGAGGGGTAATTCTGAATGACCGCTCAACTCAGTGGCCCAAAAACATGAAATATTTGACCCAGGTAGAAGACAACAAGAAGGAGACAAGGGCCATTACTCAGCCCTTCTTATCAGATTGTCATGGCATCATTCAAACAAATGGCTCCGCATTCCCCATTGCAAAGGTATCAGCATTTCCATCAATTAGACCTACAGATCTGATCAAGATCCCATCCCAATACAACTTGTCTCATCTAGCATCAGCCTGTAGTTATACCTTTGGGAAAAGGAGTTCTGGGGTCCACAAAAGCAGTCACTTCTTACAAGAAGCCAAAAGAAATAACCATTCTTTAGCCTTCCTAATGTTGGAAATGATCAGAGGTCAAGGAAAAATCAGTACCCTATGGAAAAACATCACAAACCCACTCCTGTACAAGAAATTTGACAGCACTATTGTTTTGAAACCAGCCTTGTCTAGAGCATCTGGCAAAGCTGAATTTCTTCCTAAAATTAAAGTTCATGAGGAAGACTTTTTCCCTACGAAAACTAGCAATGATTCTCCTGCCCACCCGGAACTTAGGGAAGAGATCTTCCTTAAGAAAACACAGGGACTTGTTAAATTGGATAAAGTAAATAAACCCAGAAAAATGCCCTTTCTGAAATGGGCAACAGAAAGCTCTGAAAAGACTCCCTCCAAGCTGCTGGGCTCCCTTGCTTGGGATAAACAATATACTACTCTGGTACCAAAAGAAGAGTGGAAGTCCCTAGAGAAATCAGAAAAAAGCACAGCTTTAAAGATAAAAGACACAATTTTTCCCCTGGACCCTTTTGAAAACAAACATTCAACAGCAGCAATAAATGAAGGACAAGATAATCCCGAAAGAGAAGCCACCTGGGTAAAGCAAGGAGGGACTGGAAGGTTGTGCTCTCAAAAGCCACTAGTCTTGAAACGCCATCAAAGGGAAATAACCTTTACTACTTTTCAGCCAGAGGAAGACAAGATTGACTATGATGATACTGTCTTGATTGAAACAAAGAGAGAAGATTTTGACATTTATGATGAGGATGAAAATCAAGGCCCCCGCAGCTTTCAAAAGAGAACACGACACTATTTTATTGCTGCAGTGGAGCGGCTCTGGGATTATGGGATGAGTGCATCCCCCGATGCACTGAGAAACAGGTATGGCTACATTGGTTGTTCCTTTGTCCTACTATTGTCACCTTTGTCTTTACCACGTACTAAAACAATAAGAAAGACATGAGTCTGCAGCAGTGAGACTCCAGAGGTCATTGAAGAATAGAGGAAACTGAAAAAAAAAGTGGGGCTTACAAAAGGGTAGAGGAGTCAGAGTCAAGAAGCAACAATGGGGAGCAGGAATAAAGTCAGCCTCACCTATCAGCCTTATGAGGTGCAGGATAAGTCCCATGAGCAAGCCCTGAGAGAGGCATCAGGAAGAAGTGAAGTGTGTGGTAAAGAGGCTGAGGATACAGGGGAAGTTGTTTTCCATAGTACTGGGGATCCAGAGGGCAAAGTGGGAGAATTTGATTCTTAGGGGAGCAGATGGAGGTTGGACAGGGAAGAGAAAGTACAGAGAAATTTGGAAGATAAACATAAAGAGAGTCAATCAGTCAACAAATATTTATTGAGTACCAACCATATAGCAGACAATTTCATAGGCACTGGAGAGCAGTAAAGTAGGTGCTTATATTCTATCAGGATGGGCAAGAGATGATAAACTAGTAGAAAACTAAATAAGGGAATGTTGACTAAATAAAGGGATGGTGCTGCTCAGAAGGCAGAATCGAATAATATGGTTATTTGCCTGTGCTGGTCAGAGAAATTCTCTTTGTGGAGTTGAGACCTAAATGATAAGAGGTCAGCTAACAGAGCTCTGAGAGTAGATGTTGCCAGATAAAGGGAACAAGAAATGCAAAAGCCCTGAGAATGAAGCAAGTTTAGCATCTTTGAGGAATAAAAAAGGACCAACATGAATAGAGTACAGTAAAGAAGTGTAGGGTAGGGGGGAGGGACATGAGGTGGCAGAGATGAATGGTCAGATAATATAGTTCCTACAGGAAGGGTAGATGCCCTCTTCATTACTCGTTGTCAATTTCTGACCTTGCTTTCTGCCTGTTTTCTGCCACAAGTGAGCTCTCATTGCTGTACAGCAGCAGTAGAATATTTCCCCTGTCTTTCCCACTCTCCCAGACCTGTAGCTTACATTTTCTGCTGTTTCATTAAAGCTCCAACAACCCTTCTTACTCCTAGCTGATGCTGTGCAATGAAGCTCAGCAGCCTTCCAGCACCGCATTTATTGACATCTGTACCTATATAGTGTCGTCATGCTTACGACAGTAAATGGACTCTCTGTGCTCCTAAGGCCAACCACTCAGGTTTTCCACTTGATCCCATCTTTTCTCCCCTCATAAAAAACATTGCTTCAACAATTCCCTTTTCCCCTCTTACATCATCTGTTTCTCCCTCTCCACTGAGTTAGTCTCATCAGCATCAATCATGCTATTGTTTATCCCCTTATATTTTCAGAAAACATTTAAAGATCATTTTTCCTCCTTGCTGCTTTTGCTTCTTTTCCTCTCATTTTTTCTTTAAGCCACTCCAAAGAGGCTTTTATCTCCATTTTTCCACGAAAACTACATTTTCAAGGTCACTTGCTGATGTTTACATTACTACTTCTCACTCCTCATCTTAGTTTAACTCTCAGTTGTATTTGATACCTGATTACCCCGCCCTTGATACATGGTCTCACTTGGTCTCTCTGATGCCACATTTTTCTACTAAATTCACTGCCAATCTTCCTTTGTCAACTTTGCTGGTTCTTCATCTCCCTAACCTTTAAAAATTAGAGTGTCCTAGGTATAGTTCTCTCTTAACCCTCCTCTTTTCTGTTTACACTCAACCTTGTGATGACCTAATTTACTCTTATAGTTTTACATACTATCTATATGCATACAATTTCCAGTTGTATACCTCCATCCTAGTACTCTCCCTTGAACTTGAGATTTGCATATCAATTCCTTATCTTAACAGGTACACAATTAGACTCTTAATTTCTGCCCCTTCCCTTCTCAGAGCCTGCTGTTTGCCCAGCCTTTTCCATTGGAAGTCAATGACATTTCCTTCCTTTCAGTTACTCAGACCCCAGACCTTGAAGTTATTCCTAACTCCTCTTTTCCTCTTTCTCTCTCATGACCACATCTAATCCATTGAAGAATCTTGTTGCCTATCACTTCAAAAATAACCAGATTTTGATAATGGACTGAGTATTGGATAAGATGAAAATGTAGCGAAATGGAAAGTTGGAGATGGTTGGCAAGGGAAAAAACAGGTTACAAAACAACAAGAGAATACATAATAAAATGTTACTCTAGATGCTGTGAATGTAATGTTTTTAATTTTAAAATGTTGTTTCTCTGTATTTTCAAATTTTCTATAATACATATGTACTGCCTCTATAATAACAAAAAGCTATTTAAAATAATAAAATCAATAAACACACACTCAATCCAACTACTTCTCTCCACCTCAGTGGCTACCATCCTGGTCTAACTCCTCATCAGTTCTCACCCAAATTATCATAATAGCCTCCTAACTAGCCTTCTGACTTCCAGCCTTGCCTTCATGCAGTGTTTTCCCAACACCACAGTTAAAATAATTTGTCAAATTATAATTTTGATTACAGTTCTCTGTCTCAAATACCCCAGTGGATTCCCATCTCACCCTGAGTAAATTCCAAAGCTCTCATCACGCCCTTCAAGTCTGTGATATTTGACCCTCTGAAACTTCGCGGCCCTTATTTCCTAACATTGTTTTCTGCTCACACTTCTCCAGCCACACTGGCCGCATTGATCTTCCTCAAATGGAACAAGTATGCCCCTATCTCTAGGCCTTTGCATTTTCTGTTCTGTGCTTAGAATTCTCTCCCCTAATATCCTAATATTAATTCTATTACTTCCTTCAGGTTGTTGCTCAAATTTCATTTTATCTGTGAGCCTTTGCCTGAATATATATCTCCTGCCACTCTTTCTCAATGCACTTACTACCACCTGAAATATTATACATTTATTTGTTTATTATATATCTTCCCCAACTAGACGGTAAGCTCACTGAGAGCACAAAATTTGAAGATTTTGTTCAATGGCACATCCCCCAAACCTTGAACAGTGCCTAGTACATAACAGATGCTCAAATAAATATCTGTTGATTGAATTAGTGAATGATGAATGTATAGAGGCAAGGGCAGGTCTTTCATGTATGTCCAAACTCCAGGGAATACCAATTAAATGGAATTGTGTGACACAGCTTCCACGGGCAAAAATGGAGGCAGGGAGACCAGTTAAGAGGTTATTGCAGTCATGCAGATAAGAGAAGGCAGTTTTTCAGAACACGGTGATGGTTGTGAAAATTAAAGAAATGGAAGGGTGTTGAGTATAATTTGAAGATGAGCAGAGATTGTTAGACTGAATATGGGGGGAATGGTGAGAGAGGACTCAGGGAACATTTTTAATTTTTGTCCTAAGCAACCAGGTGGATGATGGTGACATTTAATGAGATGTGGAAGGCTTGATATAGAACAAATTTATTGGAGAAAATACTCAACAGTCAATTCTGTATATACTTGAGATGCCCATTAGACATCCAAATTGAGATGTCAAGCAGGCACTTGGATAGGCATCTGGAATCCCAGAAAGAGGTCTGTGCTAAAGATATAAATTTGGAGGTTATAAGCATATTAATAGCATTCACATAACACTTGATGGGATGATAAGGGAGTAAAAGTAGATGTAAACCATGCCCACTTTAAGCTAGGTCCCCAAAGGGCTACGTCCTCAAGACAGGTAAACTAGTTAACTTGCACTTTATTAACTTACATCCCAGTTTTCTGTCATTTGTGTTGTCCATGAAATCTCTATTCTTGATCATAATTTGAGGAAGTCTTGGATTGGCAGTGCCTGCAGACATCTGACAGAAGAAAACATAAAACCTCTATAGTGGAAGAAACTCACATTCTAGGCCTCAGGTTATTTTCACAGATCTTCCAGATACAATTTTCAGGTCCAGGAATTATCAGATACAGTTATTAAAACACCTATGCATCATGAAGAAAGAATTGGTGAAGTAGTAGATAAATTAAAAGAAATACACAACATTGTAAACTGACTATATCTCAATAAAAAAGTAAAAATTAAAAAAAGAAATAACACAGAATGCAGCATGCAGAGATTTTCTTAATGTAATATAGAAAACAGATAATAAAAGACCATAGCCAACTGTATTTTCCAAAGATGGATGTGCCAATATATCCTGTCTTATATGCTCTTGTACGATGTGACTTTGCCACTCTCCTATTCAAAAGATAGAATCTAATTGCCCTCCTTTTGATCTGGGCTGGCATTATGACTCATTTGAAACCAATAGAATATAACAGAAATTTGTGACCTGTAGATGTGGTGTAAGTGATGCTATGTGATTCCTGAGGCTAGGTCAGAAAGTATCATGCAACTTACATCTAGTTCCCTTGGGATTCTTTCTCTGGAAAAATCCAGCCACCATGTAAGAAATCTGACTACCCTGGTGCTGCCATACTGGAAACGTGACATATAGGCCCTCTGATCAAGAGTCCCAACCGAGTCCAGCTTTCCAGCATTCTCCACCAAGGCACTAGACATGTGAATGAAGCCATTTTGGACCCTCCATACCAGCCCAGATGCCCACTGGGTGCCACTGAGTGACATTAGACACCATGAAGAGCAAAACTATTACTTAGCCAAGCCCTGCTGGGATTCCTGACTTAACAGAATTCTCAAGTTTAATAAAATGGTTTCTGTTTTAAGCCACTAAGTTTTGAGGTAGTTTGTGATACAGCAACATATAACCAAAACAGAGACATAGAGGATAGAGTGTGAAGGACAAACCTATTTTTATTTGAAATCTCAGAAGGGAAGAGTGACTAGAAGAGGAGAAGCAATATTTGAAGAGGTAATGTCTATTCTACTCCTGGGTATATAGCCAAAGAAAATGAAAACACTAATTCAAAGAGATACATGCACCCCAATGTTCATAGCAGCACTATTTACAACAGCCAAGATATGAAAGCAACTTAACTGTCCATCAACAGGCTATTGGATTAAAAAGATGTGATATATATATATACACATACACACACACATACACACACACACACAATGGAATATTATTCAATCATAAAAAGAATGAAATTCTTCCATTTCCAGTAATATGGATGGACCTAGATGGTATTATGCTTAGTGACAGAGAACGAAAAATAGTGTATGTTATGACTTATATGTAGAATTCTGAAAAGTAAAACAAATGAATGAATATGCAAAACAGAAACAGATTCACAGGTATAGAGAACAGTCTGGTGTTTACCAGTGGGAAGAGGAAGGGGAGAGAGGCAGGATGTGGGTAGGCTACAGGGATGATGGAACAGCACAGGGAAATATAGCTATTATTTTGTGGTGACTTTAAATGGAGTATAATCTATAAAAATGTTGAGTTGCTATGTTGTACACTTGAAACTAATATGATGTTGTAAATAACTATACTTCAATTTTTTAAAAATCAGATAGACTTAACCCCAAATATATTTTAAAAAGTAAATGTAGATGAATTAAACATACCAATTAAAACATCAAAATGTCAGACTTGATTAAAAATTAATGCCAACTACATATTGTTTACAAGAGACACACTTAAAAATCTAAGGACTCAGGTAGAAAAAGACTTTAAAGCAAGAGGTTTGTAGAGATAAGGAGGAAATGTTACAATAATGAAAGAGTCAATTCAATAGGCAGCCATACATTCCTAAATTAGTATAAACCTAACAATATAGTTTTAAAATACATAAAGCAAAACTTGACAGAATTAAATGGAGAAATAGATAAGTTTACAATCATATTTAGAGATAACTTATTTAAAGAACAGCCTCAAGCATCAATAAGGATATACAGTTGACCCTTGAACAACACAGGTTTGAACTGTGAAGTTCCACTTACATGCAGATATTTTTCAGTAATAAATACTACAGTATCACACAGTCTGTGGTTGCTTGAATCTGTGGATGCCAAGGAACCGAGGGTACAGAGAGCCAACTCTAAATTATACTCAGATTAATCCCCTCATTGTTCAAGGGTCAACTGTAGAAGATTTGCACATGACTAACAAAGCACACCAACACTGCAGAGTCAACATTTTTTCAAGTTCACATGAAACATTTAATAAAGTAGACCATATGCTGTGCTACAAAACAAGAAATTTTAATGGATTAAAAATATATAAAAATATAAAATATGTTCTCTAATGAATTAAACATTAATCAATTAGAAAGTTAACTGAAAATTAAGCAACACATTTCTAAATAATTTGTCAAAGAAGAAATTACAATGGGAATTAGAAATATTTAAACTGAATAAAAATGTAAATATGATGTATCAAAACGTAGTATGTAGCTAAAGCAGTGCATAGGGAGAAATCTTAAAGAAGAAGGAATGACAGTCACTGCCAGATATCAAAACTTACTGTAAAGCTACAGTAATTAATAAAGAGTAGTACTGATACAAAGACAGACAAATACATCAAAGTGTAACCCTGGATTATAAGGTTAGTTTAACATCTTTTTAAACCACTGTAATTTGTCACATGAACAAGATAAAGTAGAGAAAACGTATAACTCTCTCATTACATGAAAAGAGGTGTTTGCTTAAAATTCAGCATCCATGCATGATTTTTAAACTTTTAGCAAATTAAAATAGAAAGAAATTCTTATCCTGAGAAAGAGTATCTGCAAAAATGTACAGCAAGCATTGTATTTAATGCTGATCCATTGAAAGCTTTCTTTTAGAGATTGGGAACAAATCATCACCCCTCACTGTCACTTCTATTCAATACTGTGCTGAACGCTCAAGCAATAAAAAAATATATATATAAGGTATAAAGGTTGAAAAGAAAGGACTAGAACTGTCCTTTAGTACAAATGATATGGTTGTATACATAGAAAAAAATTTTTAAATCTACAAATAAATGATTAGAATTAACCAGGAAGATTCACAGTTTTGTAGAATTCAAAATCAACATACAGAATCAATTATATATCTATGTAATAGCAGGAAACAGGTAGAAAATGAAATTAAAAGAACATGTCAGTTACAATGGAATAAAATAGTAACAGGTACCTAGAAATAAGTTTAACAAAGATTTTTCAAGACCTCTATGGGAAAAATATGGAAATTTATTAGGAAACTTTAAAGAAGACCTAAGTAAATGCCAAGATATACCATGTGCATAGACTGAAAAATACAATATTATGAAAATGTAAACTATCCTCTAACTGAATACAACCCAAATGAATATCTCAGCAAGTATTTTCTCTTATATAACTCAACAAGCCTGATTTTAAAGTTACTAAGAAAATGTAAAGGGCCAAGAATAACCAAGACCCTCTTGAAGAAGAACACAATGGGAGGAATTGCTATATAACATACTGAGACTTATTTTAATGCTATAGTAACTAAAACAATGTGATGATTGGAATAAGGATAAATAAGTCTAAACATAACATAAAACCATAAATCTCTTAGAAAAAATAAGAGAATATCTTAATAACTTCAGGGTAGGAAAAGAAAGAATTGATATCAAAATACAAAAAGTACCAACCATAAAGAATTTTTTGATAAATTTCATTACATTAAAATTATAAGTTTATGCTCATCAAATGATAACAAAAAAGAATGAAAAATTAGGCACAGAATGGGAGCTGTTTGCAGCACAAAAGGCCAACAAAGACTTATATCAAGAATATATACTCCTTTGACTCAATAAGAAAAAAGAAGATTATCCAGTAGCAAATTTGGCACAAAAAAGAAAAAAACAAATTTGGATAGGCATTCCATAAAAGAGGAAATCCAACTGGCTATTACCCATAAAAAAGATGCTCAACGTCATTACTAATCAGGAAAATGCAAAATAAAACCACAGAGACACAGCTGTCCAACCACTAGAATGGCCAAAAATGTAAAAACACAGTCAATATCAAGTGTTTGTGAAGATCTAAAGCAAATGGAACTCTCATATATTGCTGATGAAAATGGAAAATGATGCAGCCACTTTGGAAAAACAGTGTGGTAGTATCTACCAAAGCTGAACATACGCATATGCAGTTCCACTCCAAAAAGTGCATATATGTGTTCACCAAAAGACCTGTGGAAGAAAGTTCATAGCAGGCTATGTATAAGCACTAAAAACTAGAAATAACTTGAATGCCCATGATTGTGGTATATTGGCACAATGGAATACTATACAGCAACAGGAATGAACAAACTGTAGCTACACACAACAACACAGATGAATCACAACCACAATGCTGAGTAAAGGAAATCAGAGGCAAAATAATGTATGCAATATGGTTCCATTTAAAAAACAGGCAAAAACTAAAGTATATTCTTTAGGGGTGTGTACAATTATGAACAAAAGCAAATAAATAGAAATATCAGAATAGGGGTTACCTTTAGTGGGAAGCAAAAGGATATGACTGGAAAGGTAGATAACAGTGAGTCTTCTAAGCTGCTGGCAAAGTTCTTGATCTGGGTGGTGGTTGCATTTTTGTACCAAAAGCATTTATATTTTATGCACTTTATTGTATAATTTTAGTTTGCAATTTTAATAGAATTTTAAAAAGTAAAGAAAAGCCATCCAAGGACTGAACCTTGACGCTGTCATATTTAGAATATGTTTATAAACCATACATCCATTAAACACTCAGCAAATATTTTTCAGTACCTACTATGTGCCACGCACTTGTTCCAGGTGCTGGAACTTCCAATTCATTATCAATTCTACTAAAAGTGTCTCTGATACAGTGAAGGCAACAATATGAGTTGTTTCTACTCACTTGGTCATGAAGATGTTGCTTTTCCTCTGCCTTTTCTCCAGGACTCAGAATGGAGATGTCCCTCATTTCAAGAAGGTGGTTTTCCAGGAATTTACTGATGGCTCCTTTACTCAGCCCTTATACCGTGGAGAACTAAATGAACACTTGGGACTCTTGGGACCATATATAAGAGCAGAAGTTGAAGACAATATCAGGGTGAGTTGAGGACAATGGAATTACAAGAAAATTAATCCTATATATGTTTTTTTGTTTCTGATTCTAAAAACAATGTATTCTTACTTTTGAAAAAGTTGAAAGTATAGAAAATAAGGACGTTGAAAAGTAATTTCATAATTATCATTTTGGTGTCTGTTCTTTTCTTTTTCCTATGTATTCTCTTTATGTATTCAAAATTATAAACTGCATCATTCTACTTCTTTTTAAATAAATATAATGTTATAAACATTTCTTGTGTCATTAAAACACTTCCTACATATCTTTTTTAAGTGATGGAATATGAGTCTATGATATGAATTTATGGTTTACTTAACCATTTACTTTGAACAACCTTTTAGATGGTTTTTTTCCCACTATTTAAGGAATTTTGCAATCACAACCCTTCTCCTAGGATAAAACTCCAAAAGTGCAATGTACATGAACATTTTAAGGCTTTCTCTAATGAATTATCTGTTAATGTCCTTTGCACAGTTAACTTTTCTTGTTAATTTATATTACCATATTATAGAGCATTGATATATTAATGATCATTGATCATTTTAATGAATAACATTTTTCCAAGTTTGTTTTAAATTTTATGTATACTGGTTTTTTAAATAAACAGACTTGAAAGTTTAGGTAGTAACCCATAAATCTTTCCTTTGTGACACTTTCATAGCTTTAATGTTTATAAAATCATTTCCTATACAGAGATTTTTTTTCTTAAAATCACCTATAATTTCTTCAACTTTCCTTTACAGTTTAATTTCTTAACATTTAACTTTTTAATCCATCAATAATTCCTGTAGACCAGAAATTGTTTTGGTGCATTGTGTGAACCAAAGATCTAGAAGAATCTAAGATGGTGGGATTGTGAGTGAATTTTTTTCTGACTTGGATTTTATTTTACTTTCCATATGTTCTATGAAAATACATATTTTTTAATCTGAAAAAAGAAGTCTTCTTTAAAGATCATATGCATTCATCCTGGAATTTGTCATGAAGAACCTTAATTGAAGAGTATCAACTCCTGGGGTTATGGTCCTTTAATATGCCTGGTAGTGACATGTTCCCTTTTACTTTGGAATTGCTTTTAAGTATTTAGAAATTTTCTCCTTTGCAAGTTCGAGTTCAGACCTTAAGGATTTTGGAATTCAAAAAAATTTTAACACCTTTATTATGATATGGTTCCTATACAGTAAACTACACATATTTCAGATGTACAGTTTGATGAATTCTCATAGATGAATACACTTATGAAACCACCACCAAAATCAATATAGCTAACATTTCTGTCACTCCCCAAGAGGTGCAATTTTTGTGGAATTCAACAATTCCTCAGTTTCCTTTGTAGATCTTTAGGTTTGAGTTCTAACAACATCCATTCTCTGTACCACTTCCTCCAGGCATTAAAAACTTGGATAAAACTCCCTAAACAAACATTGCTATTAGGAATGTAAACCTTAAGCTAAGAACTTTACAAGGTCATAAGACATAATACTTGCTTTTTTTGTTCTTCCGTCTTGGTCTGCAGGTAACTTTCAAAAACCAGGCATCTCGTCCGTACTCCTTCTATTCTAGCCTCATTTCTTATGGGGAAGATCAGAGGCAAGGAGCAGAACTGAGAAGAAAGTTTGTCAAGCCTAATGAAACCAAAATTTACTTTTGGAAAGTAGAACATCATATGGCACCTACTAAAGATGAGTTTGATTGCAAAGCCTGGGCTTATTTTTCTGACGTTGATCTGGTAAGCGGGTCTACATGGTGCTAGACATTTTCTGGTTTAAAAGAAATGGTCTTTGTATTATCTGCTAAGAATCTGGTGTTTATCTTAAGCATAATGAGAAGCTTGAAGAGGGGAGATGCCATCATATTTATGTTTTAGAAATATCACTCTGGAATCTTCTAAAGAGGAAGAATTGTACTGTGGGAAGATGGGCAGTGGGTTGGAGTGTCATAAAAGTTGATGAGAAATCCAATCTGGTTCAAAGGTGAGAGAACTTATGCTCATAGGATTGGTGTCTTTCCTCTCAGGAAAAGGATATGCACTCAGGCTTGATTGGGCCCCTTCTGATCTGCCGCACCAACACACTGAATGCTGCTCATGGGAGACAAGTGACGGTGCAGGAATTTGCTCTCTTTTTCACTATTTTTGATGAGACCAAAAGCTGGTACTTCACTGAAAACATGGAAAGGAACTGCAAGGCTCCCTGCAATATCCAGATGGAGGACCCCACTTTTAAAGAAAATTATCGCTTCCATGGTAACATACTCCACACCCAGATATTGCTCACTGTGAAAGGCAGTATGCTCTATGACAAATGAGCCTTAAGCCTGAGGCTTGGACATTGTATGAATTGAGAATATATGTACGGGAGTGGAACCCTATAGGTATCAATATTTTTGAATGGAGTGGAGGGAAGGAAACCCCCACAGTAGATTTTAACAGCTTTGTCTGTCTTCTCTTTCTCCAGCGATCAATGGCTATGTGATGGATACACTACCTGGCTTGGTAATGGCTCAGGATCAAAAGATTCGATGGTATCTGCTCAGCATGGGCAGCAATGAAAATATCCACTCTGTTCATTTCAGTGGACATGTGTTCACTGTGCGGAAAAAGGAGGAGTATAGGATGGCGGTCCACAATCTCTATCCGGGTATGAGCTGGTTTGTGCTCTTTCTTCACCTACAATGCCTGTTGAGTACTTTCTTTAAAGGTCTAGGCAATGGGGACACGACCAGCAAACAAAGCAGACAAACTCCCTGCTCTTGGGTAACCTTACCCTACAGACAGATAATAAATAGTTTAGCCAATGAACATGATAATTTCAGATCCAGATAATGTGGTATAAAGGAAATAGAACAGAATAAATGGATAATTAATGTCACAACACTTTCCTAAGAAAAAGGGATTTTTTTTCCACTTCAAATCCCACATAGTACCAGTAGTTACCCAAAGAGGGATTTGTTTATGTCAATATGTCAATTAATATGTCAATTAAGCACTACTCACGATGCTGAGCAAAACACAATTTCATTTTAGTTCTCCACTGTCCCTTTGAAACAGGTTTAATAGTGGAAGTAAACTTCCCTTGTTTCTGTGTAAAAATTCTGATAAGCTCAGCGACTTTTCTGCTCACTCTTAAGTAATAAGCAGTCCTGCAGCCAATTTACATTACAGATATAGTTCAAGTCAGAAATTACAATGTCCACTGTTTCTCTACCTTATGCTTACTGTGCCTCCCCCTCAACCCCTTGCTGGCAGATACTTAAAGTTGGCTCTTTGTCTTGTGGGTTACTTCCAGGGGCTCTTCAGACTCTCCCTTTTGGGAACTTCTCGGATGAAATCCCCTTGACCTGGGTGGGTGGTCACGTATGACTCATTGCTCAGCCCCTCAGCATTCACTCACCTCTAGCTTCTTGCTCCTGGCTTACTTCCACCTGCGAGGCAGCCCTAGAGGACTAGATCCATGAGGACCTCACCCTGACTTCCTTCCCTCTCCCAGGGAGCCCACATCTCGTCCATGAGAAATGCACCTTTGGCCCTGAACATCCTTGACATTGCAGGCCAGTCCTAATGCAGTGGCTGTCTCCTGTCTCCACCACCTAAGCGTTCTGTACCCCAGCTCTCCCATTTCCCAGGGCCAGAACTCAATCTCCAGTGTCTGCAACTGTAGGAATCACACAGCAAGCGCTTTGGGTTTGAGGGTCCAGGAGTGGTGGAAGTGACTTAGGCTGATCTCCTTTGATACTATGTATAAGCCAGTGTGTCTTATGCACATTTTTTGGTAAAAAGAAATAACTTTTGTTCCTTTTGTTTTTGAGAAGGTGTTTTTGAGACGGTGGAAATGCTACCATCCAAAGTTGGAATTTGGCGAATAGAATGTCTTATTGGCGAGCACCTACAAGCTGGGATGAGCACCCTTTTCCTGGTGTACAGCAAGCGTGAGTAGCACTCTGGGCAGAGGCTCCATGCCTACCCGCCTACTTCTATACAGCATTTCTCCTTCCTAGAATGGTTGCCTTCACAAAAAATAAATACGAAGCTCAGAGTTATCATCAAATCTGAAATGAATGATGCTGGTAGAAATCATCCTCAGAGGAGGGCAATTATGCCTGAAGCTTTGAACACTTCCAACCTGAAACTCCAAGATCTCCAAGAGCAAATTTTTGAAATGTAATTTTGGTTCAATTACCAAAGATAACTTATTAAATATAAATATAAAGAGTTTGAGATTTAACTCTAAACAAGTAAGAGAGATATGGACCCTACTTTCCTCAGCTGCAAAATGTGAATAGTTCTAGCACCTACCTGTGGGGGTGAATTAAATGAGATAGTATAATAAAATATTTAGTACACCTCTTGGAACATGGTAAACACCAAAAAATATGAGCATTTGTCAGTATTCTCACTGACTCGCATCTGTGAGGCTGAATTTTCTGCACTTCTAATATTGTGTTCCCCTCGTTTGATTTCAGAGTGTCAGACTCCACTGGGAATGGCTTCTGGACACATTAGAGATTTTCAGATTACAGCTTCAGGGCAATATGGTAAATACTATCATTTTCTCCCAAAGAGCTGGGCTGATTATATCTTTTTATTTCTGTTGGAGAGATTCAGACGGCCAACCCATCTGCATGCTTCTATTAATTCCATTCCATAGGTGCCTCTCAATTCCATTTTCTCTTCTCTGCTTCCCACTGTGACCACCTTAATTCAGACCATCATCACTTCTTCTCACCCAAGTAATGCCACTGTCTCCTTAAATGTCCCACCTGCCTGCAGTATTGCTTCCCTCAAGTCCATTCTCTTCACTCTGAGCAATGGTAAGTAAAGCTTGGATCAGAGCTACAGAGAGTCCTCAAACATTGTCTCAGAGCCAGAGTCAGCAAGCTACAACCTGCAGGCCACATCAGTGTGTATGTCCTTCAAGCTAAGAACCATTTCTCTATTTTTAAATGATTGGGGAAAAACCAAAAGAAGAATAATATCTCATGGCATATGAAAATTACATGAAATTCAAATTTCATTGGCCATAAAGAAGCCACACCCATTCATTTACAATCATCTACAACAGCATTTAAGTAGTTGCAACAGAGACCAGATGATCTGCAAAGCTTCAGTTATTTACCATCTGAAAAAAGTTTGCCAAGCCCTGTTTTTGATGGGAAAAAAATTCCCTTTGATAAAGAAGCTTGAGAATTATATACTAAAATAGTATTGTTTTTCTCTGGGTGGAAGAGTGATGTTTTTTCTTTGATTTTTATTTTTACTTAGGCTTCATTTTTATCTTCTAATTTTTCTCCAATGAACATACATTATGTAATAAAGAAATAATAACAGTATTTGATAGTTCTTGTAATATCAGCTAATTAGAGGTGCTAACAATCAACAAAATTATTAAATTTTAGAAAATAAATGGACAACAAGGACAAGCAAAAGACTTCTGTGCTTTTACGACTTTACTGCCTCCACAGCTAGGATTAACCTTCTCAACAGAGTAATTTTATTCCCAAGTGTCCAGAACCAACCCAACTGAATCTAGTCTCTCTCACCTTTTTCTGCCTAAGGACAGTGGGCCCCAAAGCTGGCCAGGCTTCATTACTCCGGATCAGTCAATGCCTGGAGCACCAAGGACCCCTTTCCCTGGATCAAGGTTAGTAAATGCATCACATTCAGTCATATCACACACCCGTCTCACAAGCTCAAAACATGATATATCTCCCTTATATCAAAGTCATTTTCATCAAACTCCAGGTAATAGATGGGGAAAGAACTGTAAGAATAGAGTGGCCTGTAATTTGTACCAAAATAGTCAGGAATAGAATTCAGTACACTGATGTGTTCTATTTCTGTGTTTTCAGTCTTTCTACTGGGATTAGAACACCTGAATGCTTTCTATAACATTGAACTTACCACCTCCCAAGACAGTTTATTCTATTATCAGATGCCTTCAACTGCCTAGATTTCCTTGTGCCCTCCAATCTCTTTATTTTAACACAAAAACAAATGGCTCAGTGCCTCAAACCACAAGCCAAGAGGACATGGCTTCTTTATTTTGTAAAACAATCCATCTTCTTCACAAAGTCTACAGCACTGGGTAGTAAACGCCTACTGAATTTAGTCCAGTCTGGTAAACTAACTTGGAGTCAACAACTTAAACAGTGTCCTTAGGTTAACTCAGTTTTGTTTTAAATGACTCAGTCTTTCATATTTTCTATTGAAAAACAATGTGGGGAGAGGGTCTAGCTCAGTGATAGAACGCATGCTTAGCAAAGTCCTGGGTTCAATCCCCAGCACTTCCATTAAAAAATAAATATATTTTTTAGAAAGAAACATAATATGAACCACAAAGGCAATTTTACATTTCTTGGTAGCCACATTAAAAAAGAAATATGCAAAATTCATTTTAGTAATACATTTTCTTTAACCGAACCTAACCAGAAAGCTGATGCACCATGGGGAAAGGGCGGCGGCGGGGGAAGCTGGTGGTAAACCGTGTGCACATTAGTGCTGACTGATCACATCAGCTTTCTTCTTCCTCTTCCTAGTCGGCTGAGGAAATTCCCCTGCATATTTTCTTCCTTTGCAAGGTTGCATCTGGTCTCCTATTTTTTTTTTTTCCTGAGGTTAAAATAATAAATAGGGGCCCGGGAAAGATCAGCTGAGTCACCAGTAAGCAGGCACAAAGAGTACCTCTGTTAATGCCGCATCGGCTCAGCTGCTTGGCTGCTGTGCGTCTGTTCTATTTATTTATTTTTGGTAATAGCATCCTCGTTGCCATTTAGGGATTTCTAGCTGCCCCACCAGACACAATCTAATGAGACTAGTAAATAGAGTTCCTTTTCCACACCTAGCCAAAGAACCCTGAGCGATACAGCCCATGACATATCCACTAATTAGATTTGACCAATGTTCATTGACTTGAGAAGTAAGGTTTTTTTATACTTTAGCCAGTCAGGAGCAAAATATTAAAGGGTACAAGGCTTCCTTACTATGTACTTAAATCAAGCTACTAAAATCCTTACCACAACCTTTTAAGGTAGATGTTACTATCACCTGCATTTTAGAGAAGGAAGTTGAAGCACAGAAAAGTTAAATAACTTGGCACACAGCCAATAAGTGGCTGGGCCAAAATTCAAACCGTCGTAGCTGGGGGCCAGCATTTTATATATAGATATATAGATATATAGATAGATCTGTTTTCCCAACTCAAATGTAAGTTCCATGAGGGGAGGGCTTTGTTTTTGTTGTTCGTTTCTTTATTCCCAGTACCTAGAACAGTGCTTGGCACATAACAAGTGCTAAAAATATATGCTTTGAATGAATGAATGTACATATAGATTGAGTTTACAGTCAACTGAAAGAGACAGTCATTAAGCACAAGAGTCACGATCAGTCCTACCTGAGTGAGACAGGCATCTGTGAGACGTTAAGTTTGCTTGTTAGAGCAGTAACCAATGGCAAAATTCCTGTAGCGGCTGCCTCCTTAAAATGCTTGCATGACCCATGTTCTCTTCTTTAAGAATCAACCATTCCTTACAGTTCTGCCACTCTTAGTCACTCATTCATTCCAAAGCATTTTCCAAGCATCAGTATTATATCAGATGCCGTGTTAGGCTCTGCGGCTAGAGAGAATATAAAAGTTGACGTTTATCAAGTGCTTCATACGTGCCAAGCACTGGTCTCATCACATGACATGTATTAACTCCTCAATCCTTCTGATAACTCTCTGAGATCAATACCATTATTATCTCCACTTTACAGATAAATTGAAACAGAAAGAGGTAAGGTGTCTCAAACAGGTTTACTGCCTTAAGGATCTCAGTCTAAGAAGGAAGGCAAAAAGCAAAGAAAACTTTACAGTATGGTGCAATAATTTACTATAATGAAATTGTCTATAAAGTGAAGTGGAACACAGATTTGTCTGGTGAGTCAGGAAAGTCTAACCAGGAGAAATAGTTTCATCTAGGCTGAGGCTGAAGTGTGGGGAAAGCGCTATGTTATGGGTCAGTACGTGCAGCACAAAGGATGTGTGTAGAGGAAGCTGGGACTCAGTGATGTGAGAGTGACTTCCTGTGTCAGGAAGTAGTCTGGGAATTCAATAAGCACACTTCCTGCTCGTTCTCATCATTTATTCCGCAGCTTCACACAACATTGGTATCTGCTTCACCTGCACATTGAAGGTAATACTGGGCATATGTGTGTCAATGTAGATTCTTCTTAAGCCAGTAATTAATTTCAGAAGGTGGTATGTACATTTAGAATAAAATGTTGTTTTCATTCGTAGGTGGATTTGTTGGCACCAATGATTATTCACAGCATCATGACCCAGGGTGCCCGTCAGAAATTCTCCAGCCTGTACATCTCTCAGTTCATCATCATGTATAGTCTTGATGGAAACAAGTGGCAGAGTTATCGAGGGAATTCCACGGGGACCTTAATGGTATGTAATGGGTCCTTTCAGGGGAATGCATGAATCTTTTAAAGAGCTTTTGACAGATTTCACATGTGGAACAAATACTCATAGCTTCTACACATTCAACCCCCGCAAAAGAATTTTCCACTCATGGGCAATAGGAGTGATTATGGACATATGGACAAAAAGTGGTAGCATCAAGGATCTCACAGATAATAGAAATGAAGAGATGCTCTATTGACAGAAATATGTGATTCAGGACTATGTCGATTGATAAGATTGTGAGTTTGCTTGTGAATATTCTAGGTCTGAAGTGCTAGTACGGCAACCAGGCTCAAAAACACAGCAGCTTCATCTACACTTCCCTCATTCTTACATCCTCTGATGAATATCCCCAAGCCCAGCCAGCTCTTTCTTTCTCATGCCTCTCGTGTCACTTTGGGGATCCTGTGATCAGTCCCCTGCCTAAAGCCTTTCAATGTCTCCCTCTTGTCTTCAGAATAAAGTTCAAAGTCCTCAAATGGCTCTGTGCAGGGTAACTCCTGTGCGCTCTGTAGCTCCAGCTTCCTGCTTCTCTGCCCTGCTTCTTGTTCTGTGAGCCTGGCCTGTGTGGAACCTATCAGTAGGCTACCTTAGCCTCTAGCTTTTCAGTTGGGCTTCACCAACAGGGAGAACTGGCAAGAGATCAGAGGAAGGGAGGAGAGTGATAGCAGGATATTTATTCTCCTGGCTCCCTCCTGGTAGAGGATTTGGCTGTATCTCTCCACTGAATGTCACTTTCTCTACCTGTTCCTGTTACTACAGCTTAGTACCAAACTACCTCAAAACTTAGCATCATTAGAAAACTCATTTTGTTTTGTTGTTGAATTCTGTGAGTCAGGACCTTGAACAGGGTACAGCAGGGGTGTCCTGTCTCCCTTCTCCACAATATCTGGGGCTCACCTGGGAAGATTCAACAGCTGGGTGTGGAGTCATTTGGAGGCACCTTTACTTGCATGTCGGGTGGTGAGGCTGACTAACCTAACCTGGATTTCTTACACGGCATCTTAGGGACTCCACTTTGAGTGTTCCAGCTAACAAGATGAGACTACATCACCTTTTCTGATCTAGCCTCTCAAGTCACCAGAATCTCTTCCAATATATTCTATTATATATAAGCAAGTCATATATCCACCCAGATTCAAGGGGAAGGGACACAGACCCAACTCTCAATGGGAAGAATGTAAAGAAGGAAAGTAAAGAATTTGTGGTCTTTTTTGTAAACCACCACAAGAACCTACCTAATTTTTCCTAGAACCCTGTCTCATACAGTAATTGGTGCCAGCAGTAGACTGAAGTAACAGGAATTCTAGGATTATGTCACTAATATATTCAAGGAACACAAGTATAATTCTTGGATGTTGGGTAATCCATGGCATGTGGTGGCATCAAAATTCCTCAGATTATCACCAGTGATACTATGGGATGAATTTCAGATGGTAAGGAAAATACTGGGAGATTAAATTGATAGTGCCAGTTAGTTGCCATGGCAACAACGGTAGCATCACCTAATTGTAGAGAGACCTGTCTTCTTTTTATGGACTTCCGTTTTACAGCATACATAAGCAAAAAAGAATACACACAAAGAAGAGCACCCATGAACATACACAGAGAATCCGGACGCATCCATGGAGCTCTGAAAGAGCCTTCCATGTCCTGTGGTTGTAGGCAGATACTTGGACTTAAGATCAAATCTAGGGGATAAGCATATGAATTGCAGAGTTGCAGTGATAATTAAGTGGTAAATCCTACCAGGCCTATTATGCTAAGATAAGGGCACTGGTAGAAAGGACTGGAACCCTGAGACCTGTGATGAGGCTGAGAATTGCAAACCTCCACACTGCCCTGAACCTCCTTTGCCTGAGGAGGCATCTCTCCCTAATCTCTGAAGCAGCCATCCCTTCCCTGAATAATTCTTTCAGTGACCACACCTGGAATAGTTGCCTTACAAGCCAGTGGCTAGTTTCCTCAGAGCCCATGGTTGGCCACTGGCAAAGCCAGGTGAGTCATGGAAAAATGATGGATCATCACAAGTTAGATCAGGTGATGATGACAACAAAATTGCAATTCCAGGTGTGGTATCTCTTCTGGAACAAATTAACACAGCCCCAGACACTGGATATGGAACTTCAGACCTGGAAAATGCTTTGTTCTTCATTCACATTGGGAACCAAAATTAGAATATTTACACTTACAAAGTAGGAACAAGAGTATTAACTTTGTTGATCATGACTCAAGGTGATGCCACTTCCCCTTTCCTTATCATAATATAGACCCAAGGAACCCCAACACCTTGACATCCCACAGAACACCATACTGGCTGGCCCACTACATCGATAACATTGTGCTGATAGGGCCTGGTAAACAGGAAGTAGCAATCACTCTAAACACTTTTGTGACTAATATACACACACACAGAGACATAAATATGATATATATGTGTGTGTGTGTGTGTGTGTGTGTGTGTGTGTGTGTGTGTATCATTGTCTACTAAAAGAAAAATGCACAATGTGAGAGTTGTGAGTTAAGGTTTATTCAGGGTCTTTCTAAGGACTATAGTCCAGGAGACAGCCTCTCAGATACATAGCTCTGAGAAAATGCTCCAAAGAGGTTGGGGGGAGGCTAATTCATATTTTTTTTATTAAGGAATATATGCAGCCAAGCATAAATCTTGGTAAAAGATTACTGCTAGTCCCAAAGAACAGATATCTCAAGTTCATGATTATAGTGCTTTTCTATGTGTGGGAAGATGCACGATTCAGGGTTCATCAAAATTCTTCCTAAAATGCATCTTAACTATTGAAGGGCCTGTTTGCCCAAAGCACAGAGCTTCCTGTTATCGTCTGTAATTTCCTGTCCAGAGCACAGAGTGCCTCATCCTGTTATTGCCTTCATCCTTCCCTCTGCAGCACCACGTGCTGTCCATCAGAGACTGCAGCAGGTTAATCTTTGTAGGCCTAGATAGTAAGCAAAATGCTCTTCTTTCGTTTGTAGTGTGCTATGTGTGCATATAGATATTAGCATGTCTTGTTCCTGACTTTCATGAGAATGGATCTCATATTTTACTGTTTAATATAATGTTCACCATTAGTTTCAAACAAATATTTTTCTCATGCTTAAAAAGTTTCTTGCTCCTCCTGCTTTATTTGGAATGGCTGTAGAATTTCATCAAATGCTTTTTCAGCGTCTTGATATGATCTCATTTCTCCTCTTTGCTATTATCAAATTATCCTTACGTTCAATGGTGTGCTGGCAAATGTTTAACAACCGGCTCTGGGGTGAAGTCGGGGGCAGTTAGGGGGACAGGCCTTTATTTGTAGCGTTTGCTGATTTCCATGATGTGCATATTTCCATCACACCTGACTTCAAGCCAAGTGCAGAGTTAGGGGCAGAGGCTCCTGGGGAAACTGCCCTTCATCATGGTGTATTAATCATTTAAAATTTATTGCTAGGGGGTATAGCTCAAGTGGTAGAGTGCATGCTTAGTATGCACAAGGTCCCGGGTTCAACCCCCAGTACCCCCTCTAAGAAGATAAATAGTTAAGTAAACCTAATTACCTCCCCTCCCCCCCAAAAATAAAACGTTTTAATTAAGAAAATTTTAGCTGGATCCAAGTTGCTAACATTTTATTTAGAATTTTTCTATCTACACCAATCAGTAAAGTTGGTTTACCTTTTGGGGGGTGCTGTATTGATCAGTTTTTGGCATGAGAGTTATACTAAACTTGAAAATAAAGTGTAAAAGCGTCCATCTTTTTCCATTAAACTATGGCTCTAGAATACTTCAATGTAGTAATCATATGTTTAATGAAAGTTAGATGGAAAAGCCACTGTGTCTTATTTAGTGCTAATACTTAACCTATCTTTTCCGTTCCTTATCTGATTGATACTCTCATTTTGTTACCTGTAGTTAGTTGCTGTGAATGTGTACATTAAAGTTCTGTCTCCCTTCCTATGCCACACCTTAATCTACACACACGCACACATGTCTCTTTTTTCCCTTGTCAGCGTTGGTTTTTGTCTATTCTATTGGATTGTCAAAAATCAACTCTTGGTTTTAAAATCAAACAGATTTGAAGGTGTCGTTTTCTAATTCATTCATTTCTGTCCCAAATTTTTTAAATTCTCCTTTACTTTCTTTCGGTTTATTTTATATTTTGTTTATTAGAATGTGGAGTTAAGTGACCAGTTCATTTATTCTCAATCTTTCTTGTTCAATGACAAAGATAGAATAGTCATTAACTACCCACAGGAGGGTCACTCCTCCAGCAGTTATTGAGTAACTACTATTTTCCAGGTGCATAAGCTGGAGCCCCTGGATTTGGCCTACAAACTGCCTTCATATGGACTAAGAGTAAAGAAAGTTTTTACATGTTTAAAGTTTCAAAAACAAAGAAGACTATGTGACAGAGAATATTTGTGGCATAAAAAGAATTTCCATCTCTTTCTTTACAGAAAAAGTTTGTGGACTGGTGGTCTACTCTAATGGCAGTAGAGACACCTAGACAGTTAACATTAACCAGAGCCCTTCCATCCCAGAGTTTGCCTAATCTACAGTTTTCAGTCTTAATCATCTTCCTCCAGTACAGCGGCTCTCAAAAGTTTTGATATCTGTGTATGATTCATACACAAAATATTTTTTCATAAGCAATACTTCTCATCCTAGAAGTCCCTCTTAAAAGGGGGGAAGGGAAACCGAAATACCCTTTAAGGATCATTGCTTTACTGCCACTATTTTCAATATTTTATAAAATTTTGAATGTTACTTTTGAATTGTCAATGAACATTTCAATGATGCAGTTCTTTCCCTCATTCTCAAGTTAAAAAGAACACTAATCAAGTCCTTTTAAACTATCTTTGGTCATGTTAAATCAGTGTTAATTTTGAAACAAGTTGATATATAGCAAGAGAATTCTGTCAGAATCACTGTAATCTGGCCTTGGCCCAGCCATCCGTGCTATGAAGATTCTGAAGGAGATACATAAATGAGGCAACAGCAAAAGCGTTTTCTAAAATTATTCTCGTGTGCCCAGCACCAGGCTATGGTAATCCCTCCCCCGACCTCCTCAACGCAATTTCGGACTGGAGGTCTAAGGAGGCATTTCCTTAAGCCGGAACCCAAATGCTATCACCAGTCACACGTGTCCTAAGGACAGTAAGGCAGCCGGCCAGGACTGCAGCCCAGAGTGAAGAAGAGTGTACCCGAAAAAGGAAAAGCACAGAGGAGCATGCGCCCTTACCACCTTAGCAGTAAGGTGGACTAGGCTTTGGGGCTCCAAAGGACCGATCCTGGCGGCCAAGTGAGAGCACAGGACCAGGGGCTGAATCTGCCCGCCATGGGCCTCTCCCCTATTTCCTTAGCCATTGCTTCCACACTGTTGAAACAGAAGTGGAAAAGAATACCCTAAAAGCCCCGCCCATTTTGAGGCGCTTAATTCAGAGTGACAGCGCTCCACACGGTCTCCCTCCCTCCCTCCCCTACCCCCAAATAGGCAAAACCAAACTCTGCTCCCAAAGGGCGTCCTTAAATCTCACCCCCAAAGATGAGTGCTGAACACTCAAGCTTCAGCCTAAAGGATGCACTTTCCCAAGCTGAATGATTGAGGGTGAGATTATGTTCTGAAGAGGTCTTGTTACCACTCCTCTCAAAACTAAAGAAAATAAAACTGAATTAAAACGACAAAAACAAAAAACAGCCAACTCGGTTTGCATGTAACATTCGGACCAAAAAGGCTTGGAACTTGAGTGTTTAAAAATGGAACGCCACCCCGTCTTCGGGGAACAAGGACACGGTCTGGCACATACAGGATCGCAAATACCAAAGAAGCATGCTGATTTTACGTATCTGAGTTACGTAAGAGTCGCAGAAAGATCCCTCCTACAAATGCAAGCTGTCACGTGGACTGCCCGTCCCTCTCGGAACAGAACCTGAACTGAGGATTCCGAGGCACGTCGGACGCATTTGCGCCGGAGCCCAGCCCACCCGCACCCCAAGCCCACCCCCGGCCCGGCTTGGCACCGGACACAGGTGCACTGCAGCTGTCGGAGTAAGACCGCATCGCATAGGCTCTTTGTGACTCATCGCCTGGCGCAGCCCGCATCCTAGGCACACTGTCCATTTCAGACGGACGAATACGTCTGGCAGCTAAAAGGGAACTGTTTCTCCTTTCTGCCTCCTGACATGGAGAGAAGGTGTTCCCGGTTCATTGATGAAGTAAATCTAAACCGCAAGTTACGAGTCTCAGAATGGCTTTCACGGATTTGGGGCTGTGGCGGCAGCAACGTTGTACTGGATCAAATGATCCCACGGACGAAACAAAGAAAGGAGAAATTGGTTGATCACACAGACATCAAATAGGCTGAGGAATCAGTCACCACAAACAGATCACATAGCTCAGGGATTTAGCCAGACCTGTGCAAATTAACCCTCACTAGGGAACAAAGACCGGGGGGAGGGGGGTTTTGCAGGCGGGGTGGGGGGCTGGTAGGGACAGTTGGGTGAAAAGATACAGGGGTGACGGACTGTCACGTTCGTGCTGGGTGCAGGAAGAGAGCCATGTCCACCACTCCGATCCTATCATATTGTTTTTTTCTCCCACTATTGCGGAAGTAAGGTAACTTTTCGTCCACTTAAGTGTTAGGGTGGCAACAGGAATAAGGCGAACAAAGGCAGAACCTCCGGGACCATCGTCTTTTATTTCCCCCTAAACGCAAAGGTGGATGCGTGAGGTCTGGGAACAGGCGAGAGGGAAGGCACCGGGATCATGTGACTCGTCAGATCCCCTGGCCCGAGGGGGAGATGCTCTCCTGCAGCACGAGGTGAAGGAGGTGGTTCTGCTCGGCACTCAACAGCGGCCACATCTCCACCTGCAGCGACTTGACGGCTTCCGTGTCCTTCTCGTGGGTGGCCATGACCAAGGACTGGAGCAGCAGGAAGAGCTCCTCGGGAAGAGGGCCGCTAGCCTCCTGCCCGTGGCCGTCAAAGGCCTCCCAGCAGTATTTCTCCAGGGTGTGGGCATGCTCCGGCAAGAGCTTGGCGGGCGGCGGCTGCAGCAGGAGCAGCAGCAGCACGCGGGACACCTCGCAGCGGACCAGCACGTCCGAGAAGGCGCCCAGCGCGGCCGGGGAGGGCGCGACGGTCGCGGAGCCGGCGCCGGGGGGGAGCAGCGCGAGCGGCGGCGGGGCGGGGGCCGCGCTGGAGCCCGGCTGGGGCCCGGGCGGCGGCGGCGGCGGCGGCGGCGGCGGCGGCGGCGGCGGCGGCTGCAGCGGGTGGCTGCCGTGCTCGCGTGCCAGGCGCTGCATGCGCGTGAAGACCGCCAGGGCGCCGTTGTAGTCGCGCGCCAGCAGCTGGCAGGACGCAGCGTCGCCGAGCGCCTGCAGCGCGGACAGGGGCAGCTGGGGCAGCTGCAGCTGAGCGGCGCGCTGGAAGTGGCCGGCGGCGGCGGCCGGCTGGCCCAGGTCGCGCAGGGCGGCGGCCAGCTCGAGGCAGAGGGCGGCGGCGGCGGCCGGCTGGCCGAGCTCCAGGTGCAGGCGCACGGCGGCGCCCAGGGCGCTGGCGGCGGCCTGCAGTGGCTCCCCGTAGGCGGCGGGGCAGACGAGGCGCTGGCGCGCTTCGCGCTCCTGCCGCAGGAAGAGGCGCGCGGCCTCGGTGAGCGCCAGCGCCTCCCCGGGCCCGTGGAACAGCGCCTGCTGGCAGCGCGCCACGGCCAGCTGGCACCAGGCTGCGTACGGCAAGCACTCCTGGGCGCGCAGCTCGCGGCCCAGCTGTGCGAACTGCTCGCCGGCCTCCGCCACGTTCGGCTTCCGGAGGAACCGCTTCTTCAGCTTGTTCGACACCTGGCGGTAGCGGGCCAGAAAGTCTCCGGCCTCGGGCCCCGGACCGGCGCCGCCGCCGCCACCCAGGCCGGCCGCGGACGCCGCCATGTTCGCCGTCTGGACGCTTCCGGGCGCGCTGACGACACAGGGCGCACGTGCGGGGGGGGGGGCGGTGGACCACGACGTGCCCTGCGTCCGCCCCGGCCCTCCGGGCAGCCGCGCCGGCTCGGCGGTCCCCGCCCTCCCGCTTGCCCTGGTGATATGCAAAACAGCCAGCTCGGAGGCCGGGCCGGGACTGGCTGCGGGCCGCGTATGCAAATCGAGGATCCTGAGGCGGGGCCTGGCCTGACGTCCGTTGCGTGTGTAGACCCAGGGTGCAGGGGCGCGGCCAGGCGTCCGCTGTTGCTAGGCGACAGTTTGTTTACGCAGGTTGCTACGCAGGGCATCTCGCAGCATCTTCTAGAGAACATGACCCAAAACTAAGCTCTTGACCCCACAGGAGCCTAGTGCCGACTTGGCATATTTCCTGATTGTTTCCCGCCCACCCCGTCCCCCATCACGCCTCAACCTTCCCGTCAAAGCCCCAGCCCCAGTGGAGTTCGCGCCAAGCGCTCGGTCCACGCGTCCATTCCGCACCAGAGTTGCCATCTCACGTCCGCCTATCTATTACGACGCTGCGGCCATGGTCTTGAGCGCCACCTCAAGGACACTGTCCTCCTGAAGACTTCCGCCTGGCTCTGACCTGCTCGGAGCCAATGGGGGAGTCTTCCGTCGCCCAGCCTCAGCCCAGACCCCACTCCACCCCTCCCCCATCCCAGTCGGCCTCTCCCATGCCCAGGGCCACCCCAGGCACTGTCCCCGTGAGACACCACTCCTCTCAGTCACCCCCCCCCCCACCACGTCCCACCCCCTAGGCCAGACCCCTGCCACCGCCCCAACCTTCCAACGAGGGATGTTCCACAACCACCTCCCCCGCAAAGTGACTGAAGCATGCGCACATGGGTTTCCGAAAAAACACTATTGATTTCCAATGACTTTGCCCAAGGCACCAGGCAGGCCGCGGCTGCCCCGGCTGCCCCGGCTGCCCCGGCTGTGAGCGGGCCTGGTGCCCGTCGGCCGAGGCCCGGAGCCCCAGGTCATGTTGGGCAGCTACTGCCGGGCCGGGACCACTTGGGAAATGGTTGTGGTCCCAAAGAAGCCACCGAGGAGTGCACTGTTGTGGACCGCCAAGTCCACGAGCTCTGGAGTGATGCGCCTCCTGCTGCTGTTGTGGGCCTCGTTGCCCGCCAGCTCCAGGACCTTGGCCGCCAGGTACTGGATGATGGCCGCCATGAAGACTGGTGCGGTGGAGCTCAGGCGCTGGGCATAGTGGCCCTCTCGCAGGAGGCGCTCCATGTGGCTCACGGAGAACGACAGCTCGGCTCTGGTGGTGCGGGAGCAGGAGCGGTTCCGCCTCTGGTGACCATGGGATGACCCTCGACGGCTGTTTTCCTTCGGCATGCTGGGCGTAGGGTGCGGTTTCTCCCACTGGCCTAGCTCTGCGGTGCGGCGGGATGCTGGGCGAAGCGGTGCGGTGAGGTGCAGTGGGATGTGGTTCGGTGAGATGAGGTGCGGTGGGATGAGATGGCGGCAGTTGATCCCAACGTCTGCAGACAGCGGGTATCCAGGCCTCTACTCCGCAGCCTAGCGACCATGGGCTGGCCCCTCATTGGTCAGGGCGCACGCCCCGTGACACGTAGATCCTGTGACGTCACTGCTTTCCCATTGGCCCCCAGCCCCCACCCCACCCCCCGCCCCCGCCCCCGCCCCCTTGGGCCTGGGCTGGCAAAGAAGTGGTGCTGGCAGGACGCTTGCTCACTTGCTCGCTGGACCCTCTCTTTGAGGGAACTCCCACTGTCCATGGGACGGGAACTCTAGGATAAGAGCAAATGGCGGACGATCCAGTGGTACCAAGTATACACTGGCGGTGTTGGGCCACCGTCACGGCCATCTAATTCCAAAACGTTGAAACCACCCCCAAAAGAAGCCCCTGTATCCGCCAGGCAGTCATCCCCGCTGCCCCCGCCTGCAGTTTCCCCCACCCCACTCCCACCCCCATAGTCCCCAGGCGACCACTAATCTGCTTCCTGTCCACAGAGGTTGGCGTGTGCTGGACACTTCCCGGAGACGGAATCATACAATACAGAGGTGGCCTTTTGGGTCTGGCTGCTCTCACCTAGCGTAACGCTTTCATCGTGGTTCATCCACCTGGTAGCACAATCAGCACTTCATTCCTTTTCGTGGCCGAATAGTATTCCACCACATGGCATGACCACACAGGTTGTGTATCCTCTCCTTAGTTGATGGACATTTGGGTGACCGCCACCTTGTGCCTGTTGTGAATAGGCTGTGGTGAGCGTTCCTGGACAGGGTTCTCTTTGAACACCTGTTTTCAATTCTTTGGGGTTTATACCCATGAATAGCTTTATGGGTTTACTTCTGGTCTCTTCATTCTACTCCATTGATCTATGTGTCTGTTCTTATGCCAGTACCACATAGTTTTGATAACTGTAGCTTTATGCTAAGCTTTGAAAGAGGCAAATGTGAGTCCTCCAGCTTTTTTCTTCTCTCCCAGGATTATTTTGGCTATTCAAGGTCCCTTGAAATTCCACATGCATTTGGGATTGGCTTTTACATTTCTGTAAAACAGATCATTGGGATTTCGGTAGGGGTTGCAGTAAATCTGTAGATAAATTCGGGTGGTATTGCCATCTCAACATTATTAAGTCTTCCAGTCCGTGAATGCTGATATTGTTCCCTTTTTGGGGGTCATTTTAAACGTCTTTCAGCAGTGCTTTGTAGTTTTCAGTGCACAAGTCTTTACCTCCTTGGCTGAATTCATCCTATGTATATTTTATTCATCTATCTTATAACTGTTGTCAGTTTTACGTTTGGACTTTTCATTGCTAGTATATGGAAATACAACTGATTTCTGTGTGTTCGTCTTGTGTACTTCAACATTGTTGAGTGTGCTTATTAACTCTAATAGCGTTTTGTGAATTCTTTAGTGTTTTCTGTACATAAGATCATGTCATCTGAGAACAGAGATACTTTTACTTCTTCCTTTCCAATTTGGATGCCTTTCCTTCCTTCCTTCCTTCCTTCCTTCCTTCCTTCCTTCCTTCCTTCCTTCTTTCTTTCCTTCTTTCTTTCTTTCTTTCTTTCTTTCTTTCTTTCTTTCTTTCTTTCTTTCTTTCTTTCTTTCTTTCTTTTCTTTCTTTCCTTTCCTCATTGCTCTGGCTAGGATTTCAATGACAGCCTTGAGTAGAAGCACTGAAAGCAAGCATTTTTCTTTTGCTCCTGATGTTAGGGGAAGCACTTTCAGTCTTCCACCACTGAGTATGACATTAGCTATAGGAATTTCATAAATGCCCTCTAGTGTGTTGAGGAACTTACCTTCTATTCTCAGTTTGCTGAGTGGTTTTTATCATGAAAAGTTCTTGGGTTTTGTTGAATGCTTTTCTGCATCAACTCAGATGATCATATTGGTGTTTCCCCCTCTATTTTATCATGTGGTGTTGATTAATCAGTTTTCTTATGTTGAGCCATCCTTGCTTTCCTGGGAAAATTCTTATTTGGACATGGAATGTAATATTTATTATATGCTGCTGGATTCCATTGGCTAAAATTCTTTTGAGGATTTTTGCATCTATATTCATGAAGACTATTGGTCTGTAATTTTCTTTCTTGTTGTATATATGTCTAGCTTTGGTATCAAGGTAACGCTGGCCCTATAGTGTGAGTTAACATGTTTTTTCCCCCTTTTCTATCTTTTGGAGGAGTTTGAGAAGGATTGCCATTAATTCTTCTTCAAACATTTAGTAGAATTCACTAGTGAAGCCACCTGGCACAGTTTCTGGGACATAATAAATGGAATCAAGGATTTATATAGTCATTAACTATTTGTTGAATTAATACACTGTCTCCCTAAGAAGGTTTCTAATCAAGAAATAAGAATTGAGTTTAAATGAAGCAGATATATTTATCAAAAATAATGCTATGATTTCTGGGGCAATAATATAAATTCATTAATATTTTTATCCCATAAGAAGAAAAAAATGTTACATGGCAGAACAGATATTTTAAATCCTCATAATACTATAACTCTGCTGTCTGATTATATAACAGATGTGCATTTATTCCTGTTTCAGTGTATTCAATCACATACAGGATGCCAGGTGTTTCCTGAGAGATGACTTTCAACTTTCCTTATAGTATACGCTGTGGTTTAAATCTAAGCCTTTTGAATGGGCATTGCTACCGTATTTCTCAAACTGTGTACCTTTTCCCTTAAATATGTCATGTACTCTTCTCTAGAACCTAGGCACGCCAAGGTCCTAAACCCCACATGTTGGATATATTAATGCCCCACATTTCACACACACAGCCCATTCTTGGAAAATCATTCTGAGAGCAGCGTGGTATGCTGCTTACTCCCAGTTCTCTTTCACAGCTTATTCTGCCCCAAGGTGGTGGGTGCTTCTCAAACTTCATGATCTGATTCAGTTGATCTGGAATAAGGCTCAAGACTATGCATTTCTAAGTGCTCCCAGGTGATTCTGTTGCTGCCAGTCTGTGCCCCTCACTGGCTTAGCGAAGGCCTGAGTGGCTTCCTCCACTTTAATGAGCCTTTTACAGGACTCCCAAAGTAGACCTAATCTCCATTGTTCCATTCTTCTTCCCGTGGTTTTTGTCCTTCACATATTATTTCTAACATCTGTCTAGCCAGGGTGGTTTCATTTGAGTGTGGGGTGCTGTTGAGAAATACACAAAGCAAAATTAGAAGAAAGATACAACTGGGAAGGATTGCTTTCTACTCTGCCTTCACTTTACGTGTGTCTGTGCTAATACCCTCCTACAGGTCTTCTTTGGCAATGTGGATTCATCTGGGATAAAACACAATATTTTTAACCCTCCAATTATTGCTCGGTACATCCGTTTACACCCAACTCATTACAGCATCCGCAGCACTCTTCGCATGGAGTTGATGGGCTGTGATTTAAACAGTAAGTGTCAAGTCATCCCATAGCCTTCCCTCTCCCAACCATGGGAAGGGTGAGTAACCATCCTAGTTTTCCTGAGACTAGGGGAATTTCCCAGGACTCAAAACTATCCATGCTAAAACCAGTACAGTCCTGGGCAAACCCAGGACTTGGTCATCCTAATCATGGGATTCCCCAGGGGCAGCCACCTCCTACACAAGGCAAATTATTAAAAAATTAACAAGGCAAATCAAAGTCAGACAGAGCTGAGCAGAGCTGACCAGAAAATATGGGGCATGTTAACAATAACGTGCAAAAGTTAATGCCTTTGAAATGATGTCGTGATGATGGTAGCCCTAGAATGTCAGTGGAGGCATGCCAGCAGAACCTCAGCTGCATCTGTTCCTTGTAATTACATTCTTTCATTTCTTTGAGGTTGCAGCATGCCGCTGGGAATGGAGAATAAAGCAATTTCAGATACACAGATTACTGCCTCATCCCACTTAAACAATATATTTGCCACCTGGTCTCCTTCACAAGCCCGACTTCACCTTCAAGGGAGGACTAATGCCTGGAGACCCCAGGTAAGAGGGAACAAATTTGCCATTTACCTGATACAGAGAAAGAAGTAGTGGTTGGGAAAGAACAGGAGAAGCTCTTAACTTCTTCAGAGTTACTTCGAATACTTGGTTATTCCTAAAAAGAGTGTCAAGGAAGGTTGACTATGCACAGAAAACTCCACAGATTTTTAGTGGATTTGCCATGCAATTTCACACAGCATTCACTGGAGGAAGTGATCCTGAATTGAACTTCCTGGAGACATCTCTATATGCAGTACTGGGCTTTGCAGTATTGCAGTACAGTCACAGAACTGTAGTAGCTGAAGTCCAGTTTTACAGAGAAATGTCAACAATTAGTCCTATTTGCAGGTTTCTCGGTGTCTCAAAGGAAAGAGTCGGTTATGAATGTTCATTGGGCACAGTTCTCTTCTGGAACCACTCAGTTTGTGATTTTCAGTCACTGAATAGCTTTGGGGGATGACTGAAGTTAATGGTCTCTGCTCCTCCAAGAGTTAAACAAAACAGGTTGTAAGACACATTGCCAAATTTTCAATACTGCAGTATTTCAGCCCTCAAGTTGCTTAGAATCTAATAAGGAAGACTGAGAAACAGATCCTTAAAATGCAGAGTGATAAGTGCTGTGATATGATTAAGAAGAAGGGATTTGGGGATTTCTGGGAGCAAATACTCCCAACAAGATACTACTCTATCTTCCCTAGGGGAATAATCGAAAAGAGTGGCTACAAGTGGACTTGCAGAAGACAATGAAAGTCACAGGGATCACCACCCAGGGGGTGAAGTCTCTCCTTACCAACATGTATGTGAAGGCGTTCCTCATATCCAGTAGTCAAGATGGCCGTAACTGGACTCTGTTTCTTCAGAATGGCAAAGTGAAGGTAGGCTGGTCTCCTAGGAAAGGCACAAAGCCTCTCGTAGAGTTTGACATTTAGAAACCTAACAAGATCGATATATGACTGGACTTTCAGGATAAACTGTACTGTGTATCTATAGTAACAGGACACTATGAAAGGCACTCTGGGAGGACACAGTAACTTCAAGCAAGAATGTGTAATCCCAGGAAAAGGCAGAGTAGAGCCAAGAGCTAAGTATCCTCATGGATGTTGATGTCATTCAGGATGATGGCAAGAATCTGAGGGATGGAGAAGAAGAGTTATTCACCAAATGCTTAATGATGTCTGCATCCTCATCAGCAACTTAGATTCACCAAGAATTAACCCTGGCATGGCCCTTACCAATCTCTCTAGTACAGTCTCTTGACATTTGCTCTTTTGCTCTCTAAGCTCCACCCATCCTAAGACTGTCAAGTCCCTAAAAACAGTGTGTTCTTTCTCATACTAGGTTTTATACATACTGTTTCTTCTCCCTAGAACATTTTGTCTAGGTACTTCCTCCTGTCCTGCCCCTTTCACCTGGCTCATTCTTCAAATCTCAGATAGACATCATCTCCTCCAAGAAGAATTTCCTGTTCCTTCAAGGCTGGACTAAAGACTTCTGCTTCTAGCGGTTGAGTTGACTAGAGGATTAATAATACATGCTCTAGAGGACATTGCCATTTTAAAAAGGGTATACCTCTGATGCACGCTACAATCGGAATGAACCTTGAAAACATGCTAAATGAAATAGGCTGGACATAAAAGGACAAATATTGCATAATTCCACTTATATGACTATATTAGTTCTCCAGAGAAACAGAACCAATAGGACGCATGTGCATGTGTGTGTACAAAGAGATTTATTATAAACAATTGGCTCACAGTCAGACAGAAAGGATTCTCTCTTACTCAGAGGAGGGTCAGCCTTTTTGTTCTATTCAGGCCTTCAACTGATTGGATGACACTCACCCACATCAGGGAGGGCAATCTGCTTTATTCACTGTACCATTTAAATGTTAATCTCATCCAAAAACATTCTCACCAACACACCCAGAATATTGTTTGACCAAATATCTGGACACTCCATGGCCCAGACAAGTTGATACCTGAAATTAACAATTACAGTGAGGTACCTGGAACAGGCACATTTACACAGACTGAAAGTAGAATAGAGGTTACCAGAGGCTGGGAGGAGGGGACAATGGAGTTATTGTTTGATGCGGACAGAGTTTCAGTTTTGCAAAATGAAGAGTTCTGGAGATGGATGGTGATGATACCGGTACAACATTATGGATGTACTTAATGCCACTGAGTCATACACTTAAAAAGAGTTAAAATGGAGTCGGGGTATAGCTCAAGTGGTAGAGTGTGTGCTTAGCATGCACAAGATCCTGGGTTCAATCCCCAGTACCTCCTCTAAAAATAAATAAACCTAATTACCTCCTCCCCGCCAAAAAAGGCAAAAAAATTTGTGATGCTTTGACCAATGCTAAGAACATTTTTTTTAAAGACCAGTTAAAATGGTAAGTTATATATTATGTATATATTATCACAATTAAAAGGGCTGTGTCACTGACAGTATATACTTCACGCATTGCTACACTCAGTAAAGAAAAGGGCATCTCCAGCCCCCTCACCACCAACAGCAAAAAAAAAAAAAAAGAGCTTTTATTTTAAAATAATGAGCTTAAATCAGGGCTAAGAGAGGTGAAAAGTGAGAAAATGTAAAATGGAGGACCTTTTGTAAAGAGAAATGATTATTTTACTGTTGTTATTGGGAGACCAAGCTTTGAGCAAAATGCAATAACTGAACGTGAGACTTCTGCATTAAGTAGTGAACCCCAGAAAGGAGCTAAACTAGTTGCAGATAAGTAGCACCTCTTGGCATCTGGAAGAACCGTTCTCAAGTCCACTCTAGAAAATGCACTTTAGGTCTCCAAGATTCCTACATAGTAAAATGACGAGGTCATAAACATAGATCAGCAAACATGCAGGATACAAGCCAACTTGACAAAAAGTGAGCAGAAACAATCAACATCAGATATTGACATTATCAGATTTATATCATAAAATAATTATGCACAAAATAGTTAAAGCAATAAGCTATGGAAAGATAACAATAAATGACAAATTATCCAAAATTATTAGGCAGTTTTGGGGAAAAAGTAGTATAAAAATACAAAATAACTGTTGAAGTTTAAGTCAAAGAAAGACTTAATAGTGAATTAGGCACAGCCAAAGATAATTTAGTCAATTGGAAGATATATCTGTCAATTGGAAATTACCCAGAATGGAGCACAGAAGATCAAACATATGAAAAAGAAATTAAGAGACATAGACTATATAGAGAAAGCCTCACATATATGTGATTGGATTCCCAGAATGAATGAAATAAACGACCACTTTTGCCACTTCTATTCAACATTGTACTGGAAGTTATAGCCAGAGAAATTACAAGTGAAAAATAAATTAAAAGCATTCAGATTGGAAAGAAAGAAGTAAGACTATCTCTCCTCACCAATAATTTTATATGTAGAAAATCCGAAAGAATCCACAAAAAAAACTATTAGAGCTAATAAATGAATTCAGCCAAGTTACAGGACACATGATCAACACATAAAAATCAGTTGTATTTCTATATACTAGCAATGAAAAATCCAAAAAGAAAATTAAGAAAACAATTTCATTTACAATAGCATCAGAAAGAATAAAATAGGAATAAATTGAACCAAGGAGGTACAAGACTTGTACACTGAAAATTATAAAACGTTGCTGAAAAAAATTAAAGAAGACCTAAGTAAACAGATATCTTGGGTTCGATGATTGGAAGACATTATTAAGATGGCATTACCACCAAAAGCTTTCTACAGATTCAATGCAGTTTCTATCCAAATCCAGGCCATTTTTGCAGAAATGGACAAGTGACTCTTAAAATTCATCTGGAATTGCAAGGGACCCCAAATACTGAAAGCAAACTTGAAAAATAACAGTTATAGGACTCACACTTCCCAATTTTAAAACTTACTTCAAATTACAATATGCAAAGCAGTGTGATACTGATACAAATGTAGACAGATAGATAGATCGATGGAATAAAGTCCAGAAATAAGCCTGCACATCTATGGTAAATTGATTTTGAATAACAGTGCCAAGACCACACAATGGGAAAAGAATAGTCTCTTCAACAAATAGTGCTGGGAAAACTGGATAGCCAAGTGCAAAAGAATTAAGTTACTAGACACCATATACAAAAACTAATTCAAAATAGATCAAATACCGAAACAAAAACTAAAACTATAAAACTCTTAGCAGAAAATATAGAGGTAAATCTTCATGACCTTGGATTTTACAAATGGTTTCCTAGATGTAAATCATAATCACAAACAACAAAAGAAAAATAGATATAGTGTAATTCCTCAAAATTAAAACCTTTTGTACATCAAAGGACAGTATCTAGGAATTAAAAATACAACCCAGTGTGGGAGAAAATATTTGCCAATCATATATTTGATAAAAGGTCTAGTATCCATGATATGAAAAGAATTCTTAAACTCAACAAAAAGACAACCAAATTTAACAGTAAGCAAAGGACTTCAACATCAGCATCATTAATCATCACAAAAATGCAAATCAAAACCACGAACAGCTATTACTTCACACCCACTAAGATTGCAATAATTTTGTTTAGTATAAAAAGTAAAAAGTGTTAGCAAGGATGTAGAAAACCTGGAACCTATATTGTTGACAGGAATGTGAAATGAGCAGCCACTGAATAAGACATCTTGGTGCTTCTTCAATAAGGTAAATGTAGAATTACAATATGATTCCAGCAATTCTTCTACTAGGTATGTACCCAAAAGAACTGAAAATAGGCAAGTAACAAAAACTGGTACGAAAATGCTCATAGCAGCACTATTCATGATAGTCAGCAGGTGAAAATGACCCAAATGTCCATCAACTGATGGATAAACAAATTCTGGTCTATCCATACAACAGAATATTATTCAGCGATAAAAAGGATAGACTTACTGACATATGCTACAGTATGACCACATATTGTATCATTCCATTCATATGACATATCCGGAATTGGCAAATAAATACACAGAGATGGAAAATAGATTAGTGATTCCCAGAGGTTGGAAGGAAGGGTAAGTGGAGCATGGTTCCCTAAAGGAAGTAGATAGTGGTGAATGTACTAGATGCCACTGCATTTTACACTTTAAAATGGTTAAGATGGTAAATTTTATGTTATGTACATTTTACCACAATTAGAAGGAACCAGGAGAAATATACATTACCATGATAAGAATGGCAAACTGACATGTGATTTCTAAGCAATAATGAAAATCAGAAGATAATTAATGATATCCATATGATGCCAAAAGGAAAAATCTGAAACCTCCCCCAAAATAAAATCTGGTGAAATTTTTTTCATGCATTCTAGCAAAAACTAAAAACTTTTCCAACATGTATAAGTGATTTTACCACCCAGTAAGATCCTGCCAACATAAAAAAAGAGGATACTTATTAACCTTATGACAGTAAATTTAGAAAATCAGGTAAAATAGATTAATTTCTAGTACATATAATTTACTCAGGAAGGAATAGAAAACCTTGAAAGTCCTACAACCTTTGAAAAATTGAATTGGTGTTCAAAAATCTTCCTACAAAGAAAATTCCAGATTCAGATGGCTATACTAAATACTCTACCAAATTTTCAAGGGAGAAATAATACCATTATTACAAAGATTCTTCCAGAAAAACAGAAAACGATTGTACATTATCTAGCTTTTTTAATGATGACAATTTTTCTACAAAGGAAAATAATAGGCCAATTTTATTCATGAACATAGATCCAAAACAAATTATTTGCAGTATGTATTCAAGTTGGATTTATCCTAGGAATGCAAGTTTGGCTTAACATTAGAAAATTAATGCAATCCATCACATTAATGGACTGAAGGATTACATGGCCAATAAATACTGAAAAAACATTTCATAAAATTCAGTATATATTCTTAATTGAAAAAATTAGCAAAGATATGGAAGCATCGTAAGTGCCAATCAATAGTTGAATAGATAATGGAGATGCCATATAGATATATGTAATGAAACACAACTCACCCATAAGAAAGAAGGGCATTTTGCCATTTGCAGCCCTTCATTCACTTTTTTTCACTTCAAAAACCAGAACCTTATAACTGTCAGAGACATTTCCATTACATCAAAAACAACAAAATACCTAGAAATAAACTTAACCAAGGAGGTTACCTATACTCTGAAAACCGAAATGACACAAAAAAATGGAAAGATTTCTTGTGCTCTTGGATTGGAAGAATCAACACCATCAAAATGGCCACAGTACCCAAAGCAATCCACAGATCCAACGCAACCCCCAGCAAAATACTTGCAACATTCCTCACAGAACTAGAACAGACAATTCCAAAATTTATAAGGAACCACAAAAGACCCCAAACAGCCAAAGCAATCTTTTGTAGGTCTCTATTTTCCCCCTTTCTTCTTTTTGTTCTCTTTTCTTATGGTTTGATGACTAGAGACGGTCCTTTAACATTTGTTGTAAAGCTGGTTTGGTGGTGCTGAAATCTTTTAGCTTTTGTTTATCTGTGAAGCTTTTGAGTTCTCCATCAAGGCTGAATGAGAGCCTTGCTGGACAGAGTGTTCTTGGTTGTAAGTTTCCCCCTTGCATCACCACTCCCTTCTGGCCTGTAGAGTTTCTGCTGAAAACTCGGCTGATAACCTTATGGGAGTTCCTTGTATGTTATTCATTGCTTTTCTCTTGCTAGTTTTAATATTTTCTCCTTATCCTTAATTGTTGTCAGTTTGATGACTATGTGCCTTGGTGTGTTCCTCTTTGGGTTGATTCTGTGTGGTACTCTCTGCGCTTCCAGGACTTGGGTGACTGTTTCCTTTCCCAAGGTGGGGAAGTTTTCTGTTATTATCTCTCCAAAGATTTTCTCAGGTCCTTTCTCTCTCTCTTCTCTTTCTCGGACCCTATAATGCGATTATTAGAGCACTTCACGTCGTCCCAGAGTTCTCTTAAATTATCCTCATTCATTTTTATTCTTTTTTCTGTTTTCTGTTCTGCAGCAGTGATTTCCACGAATCTGTCTTCTAGCTCACTGATCTGTTCTTCTGCCTCGTTTAGTCTATTCTGGGTTCCTTCTAGTGTGTTATTCATTTCAGTGATTTTATTCTTGAACTCTGTTTGGGTATTCTGTATATTTTCCACCTCTTTGCTAAAAACTTCGCTCTGTGCATCTACCCTCCTCTTGAGTTCCCTGAACATCTTGGCCATCATTACTTTAAACTCTTTCTCAGATGGATTGCCTATCTCCTCATCACTTATTTCTTCCTCTGGGATTTTATCTTGCGCCTCGGCCTGGGAGATATTCCTCTGCCGCTTCATATCTTCTGTCTCTCTATGTGTTTGCGGACTCCTTCCACAGGCTCTGGGATTGTTGTTTTCTTATTTCTAGTATCTGCCCCTGGTGGATGAGGCTGGACTAGAGGCTTATGCAGGTTTCCTGGCAGGAGAAGCCAGTGCCTGCCCACTGCTGGGTGAGGCTTGGTCCTGGACCTCTGGTGGGCAGGGCTGTGTCTAGAGGCCTCTGTGGCTCAGGAAGTCTGCTGATGGGTGGGGCTGTTCTCCCACCCTGTATGTTGTTTGGCCTGAGGCTTCCTTACAGGCTGTTGGGTGGGGCTAGGGCTTGGTGCTAATGATCCAATCAAGATGTCAGCCTCCAGGAAAGCTCATGTAGATGAACACTCCTGGAATGTCCACCACCAGCTTTTATGTCCCCTGAGTGAGCTGCAGCCGTCCCCCATGTCCCCAGGAGATCCTCCAAATCCAGCAGGCAGGTCTGGCCCAGGTTCCTATGAAATCACTGCCTCTGCCCTTGGACCTGGCGGATGCGAGTTTCTGCGTATGCATCCCAAGCAAATGACGTCTCCGTTTCTCCTAGTCCCTTGGGGCTCCCTGAACCAAGCCCCACTGGCCTTCAAAACCAGATGTCCTGGGGTCTCCTTCTCCTCCCAGTGCCAGGGCCCAAGCTGGGGATCCTGACGTGAAGCTTAGAGCTCTCACTCCTGTGGGAGGGCCTCTGCAACTTAACTATTCTTCAGCTTGTGGGTCACCCACCCTGGGGGTATGGGGCCCAATTATATCAGCATTACGTCCCTCCTACCATCCTGCTGTGGTTTCCTCTTTATGTTTCCAGTTGCAGAAGATCTTTTTTGCTAGGTCCCAGTCTTTTCTTCAATGGCTGTTTAGCATTCAGTTGTGGTTTCGTTGTAGTCACGAGGAGAGGCAAGCTAGTGGTCCTATCACTCCGCCATCTTGACCGGAAGTCTGCCACATCCACTTTTATTAAAAACTGTACTGGAGGCCCTAAGCAGTGCAGTAAGATAAGAAAAATAAATAAAACATGTTAGGATTGGGAAAAAAACAAAACATTCATAATATGTGGATGATACAACAGCATTCATAGAAAATCCAAAAGTATCTATCTAAATTATTAGAATTAATAAGAATATTTTGCAAGGTTGCTGAAACAAATCAGTACAAAATTTAAATGTATTTATACATGCTGGGAACAAATAGTTAGAAAAAATAATTTAAAATAGTATCTAAAAATTCCAAGTACTGAGTTGTACTCTCCTTACAGCCTACAAAAAACCATCTATCGATCTATCTCTAGATATATTTTTAAATTCAAATAAAGCCACCCATACCTCACCTGCAGAATAACTAGAAGACAAACAATACCCTAAGTTTCAACTTACAAGTAAGTAGGACATAAAAATGCCGAGCTAGCTGACCGAGCTCCACAGCTCAGCCTGGAGAGAAGAGTCCAGGAGAGACTGTGCAAAAAAAAAAAAAAGAAAAGAAAAGAAAAGAAAAGAAAAGGAAATTTCAGTGTGAGACCTTTCACTTCTGACCCTGAGTGATGAAATACTAATATTTGAGACTTTCTGGATCTTAGCATTGGCTTCTGGAGAACTGAAAGGAAAGAGATTGAAAGCATGTAGGACTACATTTGGAAAGGCACTGTTTCTGGTGAAGGAGGATACATCCCTTGGAGGTTTGGTGCTGAAGAAAAAAAGAAGTCAAATGGTGGAAATTAAGTGTTCTGTGAAAGAAAAACGAATCACAAAAATCACAGGACAAACCCATCCCATCTGCTAAAGAAACTGCACTTCACTTTATCAACAGTAGAGGGTGCTCCTGGACTGAGAAATCTAACAAGGTACCCACACCTCTTCCCTCTGCCTCCATAAAGTCACCTTATTTCTGGAACGAGAATATATAAGGAATTCCTAAATGAACAGAAAATGGCAGATGAGGTAAAATGTATTATTCTTGATTTTTCACTCCCTCCTTTGAAAACTCCATTGACTTTGGGCTTGACAACAGTACTCATTTTGATCAATGCATGGTGAACATGCTTGTCCCGTGGACATGACAGACATGCTTTCAAACAGAAGCTTTAAATGTGATTGTATGTTTGGCTGGGGCTCTTGTGCCACTTTAGGCATTTTGATCTCACAACCTGAGAAGACACAGTCTACATGAGCCTCAGTCTGAAGCAGAGTTTCAACCAACCAAGAACACTCTTGGTTTCTAAATACCATTTCCTACTAGAAGGAATCTTCTACTGGGAGCAAAGGAACTGCACAGTGATCTTGGAACATCTCAGTGTGCCAAAGTGCACAAAGCCTAATGAGGTCACATGAAAAGAACACAGGAGCTGGCTGGAAGGGGTTCCTACTGGCCAGATCGGAGAGACTTTGAGCATCAAAAAAAAAAAAAGTGACAATAATGGATACAATACAATGGATACATACAAGAAAGAAAGCATCCAGGAGTCCACAATCATTGCAAAAATATAAAGGTGGGAGGAGTGGAGTTTTCTCCACGGAAGAATTCCAGCTAAGAAATGTAGAAGTGACAAAACTAGGAAATCAATTTGTAACCATCAATATACTATACAATGAGTCATCTACACTTCAATTTAAAAATCTACTTTTAATACTTGTAATACTTGTAAGGAGATTTAATGGATACTAAAAGTGTTGGATGAAAGCTTAATGCAGAACAGAATATTTACACAGTCTCAAAGTATCGCCCCACAGACTGTTAGGAAAAGGAAATGATTACCTTTCTAACAGAGAGATCTGGTGCACAGCACCTTAACTAAGGAGTCAAACTTTGCATCGTCAATAATGGATCAAATAGGCATCATGTGTCCTCTATTGTGAGATGAGCAGTCACACAAATTTAGAATGTGGAGCATTCTATGACACAATGGCCCTAGACTTATTAAAATGTCAATGTCAGGGGAGGGTGTAACTCAAGTGGTAGACTGCATGCTTAGCATGCATGAGGTCCTGGGTTCAATCCCAGTACTTCCTCTAAAAATATATCAATGAGTAAACCTAATTATCTCCCCCTCATAAAACAAACAAACAAAGTAAAACATCAATGTCGTGAAGGACAAAAAGAGACCAGAGACTAGAAGTCTGTTTAGACTAAAGGAGATTTAAGTGTTCATTGTATTATTCTTTCAATTTCTTAAGGGGAAATGACGAGGAATATGTCTCACAGAAGGAGTACAAGCCTCCAAATACAGCACAAATATTTACCAAAGAATCTCTTTTGTGTCTTAAAAGTTTTATCAAACACACAAACTTTAACAAATGTTCATAGTATATTTGCCATGTGTATACATTATGCTACATATTCTGTGTGTGTAAGGTAATTCAGTGACCAAGGTCTCTGCTGTCATGGAACTGGTATTTTGGGTGGAAAAAGAGCAAATGGTCAGTAGGGAGGTAAACAAAAAAATGAGAAGATAGGGAATGCCATAACGGAAATGTGCAAGGAGAGATTTCAAGCTGACAAGAGTCCTGTTTTAGAGGGTGTAGAGCTCTCCAAAGAGATAACATGTTGGGGGAGGGTTTAGCTCAAGTGGCAGAGCCAGTGCTTAGCATGCACAAGGTCCTGGGTTCAGTCCCCAGCACTCCATCAAAAAACCAGCTAAATAAATAAACCTAATTATCACCCCCTGCGAGGAAAAAAAAAAGAACCTATAAAAAAAGAGATAACATGTATAGCTCAAGGAAGTATATTCAGTTTCTCATAATAACATAACGGAGAAGAATCTGAGGAGAAAAATATATATACATAATTATATGTATAACTAAGTCACTTTGCTGTACACCTGAAACTAACATTGTAAATCAACTACACTTCAATAAAAAAAATTTTTATAGTATCTGGGACTAAAATGCCATGATGTTTGTAACTCCCTTGAAGTAGTTTGGAAAGTGGGTGATAACATTCCAGAGGTTAGGCATCACCGCAACAACAGGCAAGCAAGGGTGCTCTTAAGTCTAGGTGCATGGAACAGAGTTATCCAGTCACCTCCCAAGGTTCAGCCCTGGACTCCTGGAAGCATGGATTAGTCGATGGGAAGTGAAAAAACAGTCTGTGCCTCATGGTAGCCATTGGGATGGATGCAAAGGAGGGTGAGGAGACTGGCGGCGGGGGGGGGGGGGGCCGGGGGAGAGGAGTATCAACGTTATCCTTATTCTCCTATTAGATGACTAATAAATGCCATCTTTCCTCTTGCAGGTTTTTCAGGGAAATCGAGACTCCTTCACACCCGTAGTGAACACTCTAGACCCCCCACTATTTATTCGCTACCTGAGAATTCACCCTCAGAGCTGGGAGCACCAGATTGCCCTGAGGATGGAGATTCTGGGCTGTGAGGCACAGCAGGTGTACTGAGAATGGCGCCCCCACCCCCGCCGGTTCCATCGCCCCTCTGTCCCGGCCCCTGTCCAGCATCCCTCTCAGCCTGGCCTCCTGGTTCCACCCTTTTTCTGTGTATTTAAAGTATACAGTCCTAGCAGATCTGCCCTGAAGCCCCCGAAATTGTCATGAATCCTGCATCTTCTGGGAGTGTTGCATCCATTGGTGGCAGCTGTTCCCAGATCGCTCCTTCCTTCCAGCGTCTTTAGGCAAAAAAGAAATGAGACAATCCACCTGGAAAGCATTCTCTTCCTGACAAGTTAGGTCTCTTCCACAGCCGCCACTTCCTCCTCTGTGGCAAAATGAGGCGTTGAAAGGGGGCAGGAGGTATTCACCATGGGAGCATTTCTGATGAAGCCTTAGACATTGAAAATGAAACTCTCACTTGTTCACCGAACATGTTTGGAGATCATATCACCACAGCCTTGAAGTCAAAAGATAAGTTATTTTGACAGTCTGCAAAATGGAGATAATATGAGAACTACTGCATTAAAGTCTGTTCTTGCCTCTTCATAGACAGATATAATGATCTTCGTTAGTCATCTTGGGGCATTGTTAGTGGCACATTCTTACCTCAAAAACTAGTATTCTTGGAGTAGGGGGGTGCAGCTCAGTGGTAGAGCAGGTGCTTAGCATGCAGGAGGTCCTGAGTTCAATCCCCAGTCCCTCAGTTAAAAAAAAAAAAACTGTTGTTCTTTGAGGCTCGAAGATGGGATTCAATAGCCCCCTAAACCCCCCATCCCCCCGTCCCTTGAGACTATATATAATATTATGTATGAATGTGTATCTACATTTTCTCTGACAGAAGTGTCCAAAGATTTAATCAGACTTTAAAGGGTTAAAAGGCTTTAAAAGAGTTCATTTTAATCTCAGAAAAATAAATAAAACCCATGGCTATCTGGGCTAGGAGATACAACATTATAATTCTAATAATGCACTCATTTTGCTCCCTCCCTCAGCTAATTTCCTGCTGAAATGACCCAACAAAAATGTAGGGGGAAATTCTATAACATGACTGAAAAGCAGTCCCACTTACATAGTTGACGTACTGAGGAGTCAAAAGAAATGAGGTAGGCCCGGTTGTGTTCTTCGTTCACAGCGACCTGAGACACGCCAGACGGCAGCGCGAGGGAGCGTCCCAAGGCAAAGCGATCTCGAAGCAGAGGTCCCTAGTGTAAGAGCAAGATTGCTTCGTTCTCAGAAAAGGCAAGGGAGTAACCGCTTTTCCCCACGCTAGATCGTCTTCCAATAGTTCTTCTTGACCCTGATGTGACCTTTTGGGGGACTGTCACGGAATCACACCCCACAACTGATGAAGCTGCAGTCTGTTAATGTTAGAAGTCAACTTACAGAAATCAACATGCTGCTTTGCTTTATAGCCTGGTAGAGAAGTTAACCCCAAAGGTGATATGGTTTTAATCCCTGTAAAAGGTTAACCAGTTTTATGTCTAACTTAATTATCTTTCTTTGGCATTCCTTTCCCATGGGCTGCGTACATCTCTATTTCTCAAATGCTCTTGGAACCAGCTCTTCTGTCTTCCTGTTGGTTTCCTCAATAATCAGTTAAATAAAACATTGACACATATAAGCAAATGCCTTTGAAACTTGTGTTTTTATACCGGAAATTAAAATGTAAACAATGATATTTTAAAAGAAAAAACAAATACAGGCACTGAATCACAGGATGGACAGTTTAGAAAAACAAATGAGTGAGTTAGGAAACCAGATTAAATTGAACTCAGAGTTGAATGATATAATTTATGAGAGGGGAAATAACATTTTAAAATGAGAAATGGGGCCTTGATCCAGGAGCCGAGCTTACAGAGAGAGAGATTGAGAAATGGGGAGTTACTGTTCAACTGGTCTAGACTTTCAGTTCTGCGAGATGGCTCAGTTCTAAAGACCTGCCTACAGTTAATGACATTTTACTGTGCAAAATCTAAGAGGATAAACATCTAAGAGGATAGCTGCATAAAGCGCTCTCACCGCCATAAAAATTCAAACTTCTTGAAGGAAAGATAAGAGTGGGTGTGGTCATACAAAACAATAGGAGAAAATTTCTTTGAGATGAAATAACAATAATAAGAATAATAAAATAAATTTGAAGAATGAGACTGTGCATTGTTTGCCGACATCAACCTACTCAAGTAGGACAATAGACATTGTTGCTGAGGCCAGAAGCTCCACAGCATTTTACTGGTTGAGTTATTTGTAAGATCCCTGAGATCACAGCAAATTAATTATCAGAAGGCCCCTGAGCACGACGGAAGGTCTGGCTCAGTGGTAGAGTGTGTGCTTAACATGCAGGAGGTCGTGGGTTCAATCCCTAGTACTTCCATTTAAAAAATAATTTTTAAAAGAATAAAAAAATAAAGTGGATGTGTGTTTAAAAAAAGATTGCTGAGCAAATTCAATCTCCTATGAGAAACATAATTTGTAACGTTAAGTGAACAAACCAATGTAATTTTCTGTCACAAACATTTTATCAAACATAATCTCAAGATTACAAGAAACAATCTTCAAAACATATATATTAAAACAAGACTATGTCTCAATATTATAGAAAAATCTATATCCTTTTTAGTAAACAGACTGTGTAGAAGCTTAGGTTTACAATGACAAGATACAGGTTAAGTGTGGACTTAACTGTCATGTTTACAAACTGACCATAACTATTTCTAACCTTCTTCTAATCAAAGAGTAATGACTGACATAACAAGTCCCAGAAATGTGTGGGTATTATGTCATCCATATTGCTAACCAAGAGTGAGACTTTCAGTCGCATACTCTTCTACAAGTAAGAACAAAATCTTCAAAACATGCTGTCAGAATAGATCACCTACAAAGAACATTTAACTGATATCGATGGTGTTCTCCTGTTCTTTGTCTAACCTTCCTTTGGGAAACTGCCCCCTCACATTCCACTGTATTCCTACTTGGTTCCTGTTTGTGAACCAAGATTCCTTTTGGTTCCCAAATAAGTTTGAGTTGGGTTTCTGTCACTTGCAACCCAAAGAGTCTGTTCTAAACTGCATAATTTCTCCATTGCAATCTTCAGTTCAACAAGACACTGAGGAAACATTTACAGAGATGTGAAGGAAACATTTCCTCAGTGCAATCCAAGAAATTTTCAAGCCAGAATATGTATCTATTCCCATACGTCTATTTTTAGACCAACCTTTCTCCTCATGTGCAACATCTAAATATTCAAATACCTACTTCACCAAGCTAGCTAATTCCTGTCCATCTCTTAAATATCACTTAATCCGAATCTCCTCTGGGGAGCTTTTTCCTCCCATGAGTCCCACTCATACAGTGCCTTAACCTTCACTCCCTTCTGAAACGCCAATAAAATACCAATAAAATTTAAAAGATTGGGGGGGGGGACTTCAGTGTAACAAAATTTTAGAAAGTAGAAAGAATACATAAAGGGCTAACTAACTTAGAAAACTCTAGAAAGCTGAATCCTAGGCTGTCAATGGGGAAAACCAGAAGCAACTGGATTTACACTACAGAATGTGCCGAAACAGGCAGGAATTGGTCGCTTTGGGTTATTCTGGAAATGGAGGTGAAGATGGGGGGCTAAACTAAGTAAGATTACTTGAGAAGCTGTCTAATTAGATAATGTGAGAAATACTTTAATCCTACAATCCTCTTTTCAGCTCCACACAGCAACAGTAGCAGAAGCCTGGAGGTTAATTCTCTGGAGAGGGTAAGCTGCAAGGTCTAGGAACAGGGAGACAGCAGGCATGGTTGTTTACTGAAAACAGAAGGATCGAGGAAGATGCTTACTCAATCTTGACATTCAGTAGCACGCCTTTCTTTCTTACCTCACAGATGGGAGTTACCATACTAGAAGGATGTTAATGAGGACTTTGGGCTGCTGCTGCATAGTACAGACAGAGAGGGATATGCTTGGCACTTGGGTGATCCACTGGGGCATTTCTTAGGACTAAATGCATCAGTTAGGGCTGTGGCCCATCCCACTAGCCCCCTTTGTATAAGTTTTCTAGAGGTTATGACCAACCAGAATCCTGGAGAAACTGTAGCAGAATGCAGTGAACCTAATGTGACAAATCAGTGGATCTGAGTGGTGCAAGAGGTAGACCATAGCTGTTAAAATATGGTGGCCTCCAACCAGAAAACTACTAGAGCTCATCAATGAATTCAGTAAAGTTACAGGATACAAATCAATATACAGAAATCTGTTGCATTTCTCTACACTAACAACAAATTATCAGAAAAAGAAATGAAGGAAACAATCCAATTTACAATCACATCAAAAAGAATAAAATACCTAGGAATAGACCTACCCAAGGAGGTAAAAGACCTGTACTCCGAAAACTATAAGACGTTGATGAAAGAAATTGAAGATGAGACAAACAGATGGAGAGATATACCGTGTTCTTGGATTGGAAGAATCAACATTGTTACAATGATCATGCTACCCACAGCAATCTACAGATTCAATGCAATTCCGATAAGATATACCAATGACAGTTTTCATAGAACTACAACAAATAATTTTAAAATTTGTATGGAGCTACAAATGACCCAGAATAGCCAAAACAATCTTGAGAAAGAAGAATGGAGCTAGAGGAATCATGCTTCCTGACTTCAGACTATACTACAAAGCTATAGTCATCAAAGCAGTCTGGTACTGGCACAAAAACAGACACATAGACCAGTGGAACAGGATAAAGAACCCAGAAATAAACCCACACCGGTATATGGTCAATTACTCTATGACAGAGGAGGCAAGAATATACAATGGAGAAAAGACAGTCCCTTCAATAAGTGGTGCTGGGAACACTGGACAGCTTCATGTAAAAGAATGAAATTAGATCACTCGCTAACACTATATGCAAAAATAAACTCAAAGGGGTATAATTATTTTGCAAAACAATCTGGCATCATCTACTAAAGTTGAGCATATAGCTACCCTATGGCAATTCTGTTGGCTAATGACCTAGATGTAGAACTGCCATGTGAACCAAGAGACAGGACAACACTAGCTGTAACAGCTCCAAACTAGAAACAAGCTTTATTGTATATATGTCCTGACAGCTCAGTTTGATTGCTGTACAGTAATCCATTATATAATATATATTACAATTTATTTATCCACTGATTTTTCTCATAGAACCCTGACTGGTACATTATCTATGCCAGTTCTTCCATGGAGATGATTATCTTTTTTTAAAAAATTGGTTTGTAAGAGTTCTTTGTATGTTAAGGATATTAATCTATTGTCTGTCATACATGTAATGAAATCTTTCACCTAATTTGTTATTGGCCTTCTATCTATCTTTCTTTACAATATTTTGCTGTATGAAAGCTCTATATTTTGATGCAATAAATTTATCAGTATTTTCACTCATAGCTTTTGGGTTTTACAAAATGCTTAGCGTAGCTTTTGCACACCAAGATTATAAAAATATAGACTCATATTTTACTCCAATGTGTATATGGTTTTATTTTTGTTTAGACCTTGATCTGTCTAGAATTTATTTTTGTGTGTAGGGCTCTCACGTCTTGCCACACTGACATGAATGTCATCTTCATCATGTATTGAAGTCCCATATATACACTATTATAAGCTGTGGTAGATACCATGTGGCAAGCAAAATATCTTGGAATTCTTCAAGCCCAAGAGGGTATGACTACCTTGAGGATGGGTTTCAGTATCAACACAGTTGTTTATGCATAGCCAGAAGAAGTGTGCATGCGTAGCTGTCAGAAAGACTGGGGGCGGATCCACTGCAGTAAATGATATCATAAGGAGCAGTGGAATTCCATTTGGAACTTCAGAGACCCCAAAGGAAGACTCTGGCCAGCTTATCCTGAAAGCTCTCTTGGCGCTAAGTCAATTTATGGGTAAGTGGCTTCCCAGTTGACACTGGTCTCTTTAAGCCCTATGAAACAGAGGATGAGTGTATCAGTTATAAACGTCTTAAGTAATATAAAATTCAAATTGGAGTTTCTTTTTCTCAGAGCAAGCAATTGAAAGGTGGACAGAGAGAGGTGTTGGTTTGGTGGCTTGAAATTGTCAGAATAGATGTACATTGCCTCATGGCTGCAAGATGGCCCCTCCAACTTCACGTAACACTTAAAGAATATTCAAGGAAGCACAAAGGGAAAATGAGAGCACCGACTCTTTCATCAAGACAGCAGAAAGTCTTCCCAGAAGCTACCCAGTAGATTTCTGTCAGGCTTCATTTTCTAGCTTCATTATCTAATGATGCCATGCAGCCACTGCTAGCAGCAAGATGGCTGGGAAAAGGAAGACTCAGCTTTTCTAGCCTCTCTAGTTGTATGAAATAAGTGAAAAGGGTGTGAGAATGACAGGCAATGAGAAATGTCTGCCAAAATTCACCACGCATTCATTTATTCAAAAAAACTTAAAAAGGGGGGAGAGTATAGCTCAAGTGGTAGAGCTCAAGCTTAGCATACAAAAGGTACTGGGTTCAATCCCCAGTACCTCCTCTAAAAATAAATAAGTAAATCTAACTACCTCCTCCCCTCCAATATAAATAAATAAAAATATATAAAAGAAATTAAAAAAAATTTTTAAACATTTAAAATTTTTAATTAAAGAAAACAAAAAGAAAAAAAATTTATTGAGCATCTGAACACCCTGTGTGAACAAAACAGACCAAAATCCCTGCCCTCAAGGAGCTGACATTTTAATCAGGAAAGACATGATAAAATAAGTAAGTAAACCAAGGGGAGAAGGCCTAGCTCAGCGGTAAAGCACGCGCTTAGCGTGCATGAGGTCTTGGGGTCAATCTCCAGTACTGCCGTTAAAATAAATAAATCTAATTACCTCCTCCCCCCTAAATTTTTTTAAAATAAAATAAACATGTGAACTATATACTATACTATATTCTGATGAAGTTCATGGAGAGACAGCAAGCAAGTAATCTGATTAGGAAGTTCATGACATAATGATACGATTTTAATAAAGCCTTCTCAGGAAAATCGTCATTGAGAAGGTGATATTTGAACACCTGAAGGAGGTGAGAGAATGAGTCATGAGCAGATGGAGGGGAAAGCATTCCTTGGAGAGAGAATAGCAAGTGAAAAATTCCAAGGTAGGAACCTGCTGGGTTTGTTCAAGACGAAGTGAGGCTAAGTTCCACTCAAACATGGAAGTATGCAGTGGTAACTTATTGTTGCACAACAAGGACTTTTCTTTTGTGGCAGTACATGGACACTGTCCCTAACCTAGTAATAAAAATGGCAGCAAGCAGGAAGCTCTGAACTCCTGTGATCTGGTGGATTATCCATCCACATCAGATTCACTGGCTCCAGAACTTCTTATCTGCTGATTCAGTAATAAACCCAAGTCAAAAGGAAACAAAACAAAATAAAGACATGGGACTGAAAATGACGAAATCAGGTTTAGGAGGGAATGTCAGGTATCTTGTCTCCTACAGAAGAGTACATTTTTGTCTTGTGCTTTTTTGGGTTTTGGAGGGAGGGATGTGGTTCGCTTTGGAAGCTGTGTTCAGGATTCAAGAGTGTCAGTCAGTGAATTATTCTTGTGTTCATGACAGGTGAGAAGTTCTGCAGTTAAAAAGTAAACCACCATTTTCTAACGTTTCAGACAAAGCTGCTTTGGAAAGAAAACATCCACCCTTGGCATCAAGTCCATGGAACCCCAGCAGCTGCTGAGTGTTGGGTTTCTGCTGTGCTCTCTGACTTGCCTCTTGTTGGAAACTGTAGCTTCCTCTGTGTCACCCCTATCTGCCTTTGGACTACAAGACAAAGCAGGATGGAATCCAGGCTCAAGGGGTGTGTTGGCTGTTAGGATGAATATTCCTATCTTCATAGGGTGTAAGATTTATGTCTCAGGTCAGGAAAAACTGCTTTGTATTTAAAAAATAATGTTTGCAGGAAAGCAAACTATTCTGGTTTCATTCCATTTAGTTCAACAAGCACTTACCCATCCACTGTGTGCCAAAGCCATAAACCTTCAACCTCTCCCTGGGGAGACAATAGGACAACCTCTCCCTGGGGAGACAGAATGACCATTAAAGTGTAGGGGGAGGGATCGGGGAGGATTTGACAAAGGAAGTGAAATGTAGGCTAAACCTGATGACCCACTGATCCTTGGCCAGCACTGGAAACCATGTTGCTGGTGAGTGGGGAACCCTCTTGACTTTTCCATGGGCACATTGGTTTTACCCACATCTTCCAGTGATCAGCACACTCCCTCTAAAGTTCCTTCTGCCAGTTGCCCTGGCCTCTTCCTGCTCCAGATGCACTGGAGTACCTCCATCGAAAAAACCAAACAAAACAAAAAACAAGCAAAAAAGATATTTGGTCGGGGGAGAGTATAGCTCATTGGGAGAGTGTGTGCTGAGCACGCACAAGGTCCTGGGTTCAGCCCTCAGTACCTCTACTAAAAATAATAAATAAATAAACTTAATTACTTCCCCCCAAGAAATTTTTTTTAATTAGAAAAAAGATTTTTAAAAAAAATCTGTGGCAGAGATTATTGTTCCTATTTGACATCCAAGGAGACAAAGATGATACCCAACTAAGGATACCTTTTTTTTTTTATGTGCATCCCTTTAACCTCTTAGAGGAAGCACGGCCAAGTAGTCAAGAATATGGGCTATGGGCAACTATGAGAACTTGATATCTGGGACAACCATCTGAACTTGAACCAGGGTTCACATCCCAACCACATTATTCCCTTGACCTCTCCTCAATAAACATTTCTGCTTTTCCTACAGAAAACCATAGGTCCTGGCTGAGCAACTTTGGGGATTACTTATGGGATCTGATCAAGAGCTCCATCCCTCCAGCAGCCATCTTGGCTTTTCTTATCACCACGGCAATCCTGGGGACCCTCTACTGCCTCACGTAAGCAGCCGCGGGATGAGGCGAGGGGATGGGACAGGGAACCAGAGGGAGAGACAGCAACAACCCAGTTCCCTGCCCGTCTGCACATCTGTCATTAAGGGAAAGTTTTAAGGAAGGTGATTCTGGGAACAAAAGTCTGAAAGTTCATACAACTGGAAGAGGAGAAAAGTGACATGATGGTTATTGAGCTGCGCAGGCCTGCACTTCTAGCTAACCTGATCTTACGTCTAACCTGCTACCCTTCCCTGTGCACGCTTCTCTTGGAATAACTTATCCTTTTACCCTAGAGGTCTTGAAAGAAGGTCATGGACTGAACCTCAAGAAAATGGGCAGACCCTCCTCAATTCCTCCATAACGACAACAAATTCTTATCAGGATGAAAGGAATGTAGCCCCTGCTCACACCCTGACTGTCATCACCCCCCTGTTTCCATTTTTCTATAAAACCCCAAGACGCTTAACCCAAAGTGAGCTCACAGTCTTTAAGGCATTAGCCTGCTGTCACTCTCCTTGCCTGGCAAAGCAATAAGGCCATTCTTTTCCAATTCTCCCAAAACTTTGCCTCCAACTCTCAATTCAGCTATCGGGGTACAGAGGGCAGTTTTTTGGCAACACAACCCCCTTTTAAAAAGTCTCCTCATTCTCTCTTTTTTCTCCAACCTGCTCCATCCATTACCAACAGCTTACAGGTGACACTTAATCACCAGTGTTTGCAACTTATCATTTGTTTCACTAACTTCATTAACTCCCAATTATCCTTCCCCTTGATTTAGGAACTCTCAAGGAAAACATATGATGAACTGTGTTATCAATTGCCTGGCAATTTACCAAAATAATTATCTATGTAAATCATATGAAGCCAAAGAGATTCCTGAAATAGCAAACAAAATAGTTAAGCTTAGCTAGATAAGCCCAAATTCCATTAATTCAATCACTGTGTACCAAGAGATGACTACTAGCCTGTCTCTGTCCTGGTTGCTAGAGACAGAGAAATAAGATGATCGAATAATTGCAAACTGGTGAGTCAGTGGTGTGATGGGAGACAGAGTCCAAGTGGGGAAACCCATGAAAGTGTGGGACAGGGTTAAGAAAGGCTTTGTGTAGTAAAGAACTGTTGAAACTTCATAATCTAATAAAGGGGCTGAGGGCAAAGATCAGATTAAGGGTATGGCAATCCCAGCTAAGGCTCTTGATAACCTCGAGAATAACCCCAGATAAAGAACCATGTCTAGAAAACAACCTCTTCTCAAAAGGGAGCATTCCTGCTCCATCTCTGTACAGGGGGTGTGGAGATTAAGGGCAGATAACCTGTTTTCGGCTCAGAGGTCTCTTAACCAAGAAGAGCCACACCCAGACTTGAGGGAACCAGATACTCTGGACTTTGCGCTTGACAGAGTCAGGATAGAATTTTAGTCTTGAGGGAAAGTTGTATCATGAATCAGGTGTTCTGGAAACAGACAGGGAGACAGGAGTTTGGTGGGCAGGGTATTATCAGGAATCAGTGGCTGTGGAGGATAGGGGAGGAAGGGAGAAACAGAACTGCCTTCAAGCCCAACAAAGCTTGGGTGATGCCTTCAGAGATGTCCTACCTTTATAGCCATGTCTCTGACAGTTGGGAAGTGGGAGGCCCCAGGAAGTACAGGCAACTCCTGGCAGCTCAGGCAAACTCTGAAAGAGCTAACAGCTGAAGAAAGAAGGGTGGCATATTTCTGTGTGCACAGTGGGGCAGCTGTGTTCCAGGTATGGAAGGAAGAGTGAAACATATCAGGTTGTCAGGAAGACAGGCTGTGCTGGGGACTGGCTATATGTTCACCAACCCTGTTACTTCCTCCCAAGCACAGAGGAAGACTGCATTTCCAAACAAAAGATGCCAGGACTCAAGTCAATATACAGTGGATTCCATATCTTTTAAGTCTGTGACTCAAATTAAGACCAGCAGGCCAGCTGCCTCAGGAACAGCAGAAGTATTGCTTAAACATGCACATTCAGAGGGACTTCTGTAAAGATAAAGCAGACAACATGCCAAGAGAAATACTTCCTTCTTTGAAGTAAATGTCTCAACCTGAGGAGAAAAACCACCAAGTCTTTGCTGGGAACAAGTGAGATACAGCAAAACAAAGGAAGACATTGATGAAAAAATATTAAAGGAGATGTGGAAAACAGGCTACAAAAAGCTAGCACTATTAAGTAGAGATCAACAAAAACTTTAGTGAAAATAAGATTAGAGAGAATAAATGATAGACGCAAGAGACATATAATGAATTTCGTGGTGGAAAAGAACCAAAGTAGTACAACAGAAAATACTTAAAGGTGTAATTTTTTTAACATTGCAGAAATAAAGTAAGGCTTGAGTCTATAATCACAAGGGCACATCAAGTCCCAGGAAAAACTGGCACTTGGTACTGGACACATCGTAGTTTGTCAATAACACTTGTTGATTTTTTATTAATGCATTTCACAGTAAGGACTGCAAACAGTTTCTCTGTGACTCTTTATTCATCCTCTATACACCACTAGCTGCAACTGTAATGAAGGCTTAAGCTAGCTGCTCATTACCTGAGGAAATCAACATGGAAGCCTGGTTAATCCCTTGGCACTCCAGTGGCAATCAGGGGAACTGACTGGTGCTAATAAGTATGTGAAAATACATATATGAGGAATAGTTAGTATGGTTTATAATAATGAAATATAGAACCAGCTTAATGATTCTTGTCTGGTGAAAGAAAGCATGAAACATTCCTACCATGAGTACTATTTAGTCACCAAACGTTGTACAAGGATAATGACGCGGAATCATATTTTTGAAATATTGTTGAGTGGAAAAAAGCAGATTATAACAGGATATATAATTTTACTCAATTTGTTATTTAAATCATATTTAAAAGCCTTTAAGGACCTAGCCGAAGTATTAGATGTTGGTTATCACCTTGTGGTAGTGAATAGGTGATTTTAATTATGACTATTGTTGTTGTCGTTATTTATTTTCATGTTTATTTTTGTCTATCTGCACTTTCCAATTTTTCCACAACAAACTATATTGTTTAATTAGTAAATTTTTTAAAAGATACTTTAAAAACAAAAGAAAAACTCTCTGACCATACTTCTACTCTACCTCCACCTCCAATCCCGACTATACTAGAAACACACTCTTACTCTTACTTTCTCAAGTCATCAAAGCATTTTCTCTGTATGAAAGCGTGTTCTCCCTAAGATATCATTTGGTTCATATTCAGAGAAGAAGCTGTCTAAAATCCTATCTTGGAAAAAGTGATGTAACTACAGGGTAACTGTGAACACCAAGAGAGTGTATTGGAATTTAAATTCAGTTCAGTTGTCGTTATTTCCTCTTCCTTTCCCAGTATTCTTATAGGTGAACCAGTCCAATCGAAGTACTAGAAGATTCAGTTGGGCAAGTGTAGTGTTTGGCTTGCTGGATTCCAAGAGAGTGGAGCGTGTGCTGTTGGCTTACAATGAGGAAGTATCTATCAGGTAAAATTAAATTGTCTTCCATCTCAAACTGTCTTTGCCTTTGTTTTCTCCTTTCAAACATGCAATTGAAAAAATGATAATAGCATTATTACTGTTTTAATTATAAAACAGTACATAGTTATTGCAAAAAAAGTTTATAAAATATAGAAAGAAGAAAACATACTCATAACTCTAGCACCCAGAAATAAACATTGTTTACATCTTGCTATATCTTCTTTCAAAATTTTTCCATGCTTATATTACTGTTACCAAAGTCCTACCCTAAAGTCATTAAGAAGTCTCCTACATTGTTTTCAAAAAGTTTTATAGTTTTGTCTTTTACATTTAAGTTACTCAGAATAAATTTTTGTATGGTGTGAGGTAAGGTCTAATTTTATTTTTTTTTTAATATTGTGAGAAGCTATACTTTCCCACTTATGAACTTTGAACTGAATTCCTGTGCCTAAAGGAAGTTCTAGGGATAGGGAAAAGCAGATAGTTGCAATAAATTCCAAGAAGCAATAAATTCTGAGGAGTAAAACCAGATTCTGAGCAATTAGCACCCTGAACTGGAACCAGCCAAGCAGAAAAAGGTGTGGGAATGTTGACAAAAGACCATCCATCCACTGAGTCAGCCAAACTGCCCTCCCGGTAATTTTCCACCCTAAGTTTGCCTCAGTAAAAACTTTAACTAAATTTTGTCCAAGGGAATCACTCACTCTGAAGTTCCTCCGATTACAGTAGTTTAGATAAAGTATCTACCTTCACCTGTAATCAGTCTTGGTTTCCCTTTTGATAATATGAATCCTTGATATGCCCCAGTGCCACTTATGCAAATCTGTCCTTTCCCTACTGCTCTGCAATGTCACTTTCGTGTTTTTTTAATTTAATTTTTAAAAATTGAAGTAGAGTTGACTTATAATATTGTGTTAGTTTCAGGTGTACAGCAAAATGATTCAGTTATGTATATATTCTTCTTCATATTCTTTTCCATTATAGGTTATAACAAGATATTGAGTACAGTTCCCTGTGCTCCTTATTTATCTCTTTTATATATAGTACTTAGTATCTGCAAATCAAACTCCCAATTTACCCCTTCCCACCCCCTTTCCCCCCGGTAACCATAACTTTGTTTTCTATGTCTGTGAGCCTGTTTCTGTTTTGTAACTAAGTTCATTTGTGTCCTTTTTTCAGATTCCACACATAGGTGATATTATAAGATATTTGTCCTCTGTCTGACTTACTTCACCTAGTATGATAATCTCTAGGTCTATCCATGTTGCTGCAAATGGCATTATTTCATTCTTTTTCACTCTTTTTATGGCTGAGTCATATATATAATATATAATATATATACATATTATAGGTCTTGCTATCTAGAAGACAAATCCCCCCCCCCACATCGTTCTTCTAGAATGCTTTGGCTATTCTTGTTCTTTACAACTCCACATACATTTTAAAATTCAATTACCCAGTTTCACAAAACATATTTGCTGAGATTTTAGATTGTCAAGTGTCACAAAACCTATCTGTTGAAATTTTTCATTGGAATTGCATTGATACATATACCTAGGACTGAAATTGGTGGCTCCGAGGGTAGATGCATGCTCAATTTTCAGAGATAATGAAAACCTGTTTTCCTCAATAATACTACCAATTTGTACTCCCAGGAGCAATGTTCTTGGGCATGGGAGCCATCAATCATGTGAGCTCAGCGTCTTAGCAAGAAAACTGGGAGATCTGGCTCCAAACTCTTGCTCTTGGATTTTCCCGTTGGCTGTGAGGTACTGGAAGGTGCGAATAAGATTACATAAAGTGATGAAGTGCTTATAATACTGTGAGGTTACTCGCTTGGGGTCAAGGGGGCAAGGCCTTTATCAGGTAAAGATGTGCACAGATGGTCGGCAGACCTGAGCTGTGTAAGCCAGTAGATGTTTGTTTTGTTCATAAAGTGTTTCGTCATTTAGGCCGCTGTTTTAACGCCACGAAGGAGCTAGGATATTAAAGAATGTTGGCTCCCTTTGCTTCCACTGATCCATCAATTTTTGGTGGCATTCACAGTAGGAGATGTATCCTAAGACGAGTAAAACCAGTTTGCTGTTGGTGGCAATCAGGTCTTCCATCGCTGAACTGCAGACAGCCATGTAAATGACAGGGTACCAGCAGCACAGGCGCTAAGAGGTACTTTCTCAACGTCCTGCGCCCGCATCGATTTATGGGTAGAGCCTGGAGTTGCAGGGACGGCCGTCGCAGCCCTCGGATGCTTCCCAGCATCCCCCCGAATTCGGCCAGGCTGTGCGTCGGGTGTTCATACAGCGCGAGTCTGGGGGCCTCTGCGGTTCGGGGGCGGCCTCATTCCTAAGCGCCCCTGTGGGATTCAGCCCCAGGGCCCTCAGCAAGAGCGGCGCCTCCTTCCGGCGCTCAGGGGTCCGGCGTGGGCGGGTCGGGGGCGGGGCGTGGGCGGGGCGTGGACGTGCGCGGAGCTCCTCCCGCCCGGCGCGCCGCCTGCGGGGTGGTGACGGGCCCGGCCGCGCCGCGTCCCCGCCGCCTCTGCTGCCTCCGCGCCGCAGGCCCCGAGCTCTTGCACTCCAGACTCTGCCGGGCCCCGCGTCCCCGCGTCCCCGCGTCCCCACGTCCCGGCTCCGGCAAGATGACGCTCAAGGCGAGCGAGGGCGAGGGCGGGGGCAGCATGCGCACGGCGCTCTCCGACCTCTACCTGGAGCACTTGCTGCAGAAGCGCAGCCGGCCCGAGGTGAGCGGCCCCGCGGGTCTCCCTGGCGCGGAGAGCGGGGCGCGTACTCGTCTCTAGGCCGCGCCGCCAGCCGCGGTACCTGCCCCGTCTGCGGCCCTCTCCTCGGGGGTTCGGCCGCCGCGGCGGCCAGCGGGGTTCGTGCGGGACTTCGGGTCGTCGCCCCTCGTCGCACTTCCAGATGGGAATCTGGAGAGGCCAGGGCGCTGATTAAGGTCAACGAAAACTTCTTCATGGACGGAAGTAGGGTAACAGAAAGACTTGAAGGAACGGATCCAAGAGTGAGTCTGCTTGGTTGTTGTCGAAATGCTTGTTTTTCTGTCAGCGGAAAGGCTGGTAAAAGCCGAGCCTGCCTCAAAAGTGCTCACTCATTGTCCCTCTGCATTTAGGCAGGGCCCCGGGTACTAGGGTGCAGATGGGTGGTCCGTGGCAATTTGTGAGCAGAGGATCATTGCAGAGGTAATTCTGCCCTCCAGATTCCTGTGATGGCCAGTAAGTACTGCTAACCTCTGTCCCCAAGGATGCCTGGAAGGGAGGGTGATCATTTTCTTGTTATCTCTCAGACTTCTGGGTGTGGCGTGGACCCAGCAAGGTAAGGTTGTCACTCAGGGCCTCTCCCACCCAGGCACTGCCAGCAAATGCTTCCGCACTCACTCCTCTAAACGCTGAGGCCATCTCCCAATTGGAGCCATCAGCCACGGCACAGGCTGGCGGCCCCCCATGTACCCCAGCCTTCCCTGTCACGGTGGCCAGGCCCCAAGAGTAAATGTCCACAGAGACAAAGAAACAGAGAGAGGCAGGCAGAAGCTGTGTTGCCTGAGATAACCCAGCCTCAGAGCTCACAGACTGGATCTCTTTCCTAAACTGCAAGGTCTTCCACGGCACAGCTGTTTCACCCTCACTTTTTACATTTTAAAAGCCTAGTAAGTGGGTCCTCAGACATGTTTGCTAAATTGATAAGTGACTGGAGAGGTGGACATTAGAGATTCAGCAAAATCTTCCACTTTCACAGATGAGAAAACTGAAGACCCGTGAGGTAAAGCAGACTGTAGAGCTGGGGATTCTGAAACGATAAGCGTCAGAACCCAGGCCAGAGCTTGTATCTGCAGCGCTAAAGCTCAGTGTGCTGTCTGCTTCGCCACATCGTCTCTCCTTTCCACTGCAGTCAGAGTGCACCCTGCAAACCTGCCTGTCATTTCAAATCAAGACTGCAGTAGTCTAGGCTTAAAGGAGTGGCAGAAGGGGAACAGGTGGTGAAGACACTATGGTTGTTCAGATAACAAGACAAAATTAGAAGTTATGCGGTAAAATGTGCACTAGGAGGAAATCAGGGTCTAAAACTACCTGCTACCTCATGAGCTTGGACATGTGATTTTTTTTATGGAGGTACTGGGGATTGAACTCAGGACCTCATGCATGCTAAACATGCACTCGACCACTGAGCTAGACCCTCCCCTAGCCCTGATTTTTTTTTTTTTTTTTGATTCCTCACAGTCAGCTCACTTGGCTGAGTCTTAACTTTTTCAAAAAAAAACTTTCTGAAGTTTACTTTTAGCAACTTCATTGAGGTATACTTAGCAGATATATAATTCACAAATTTGATTGTACAGCTCCATGAAACTTGACAGATGCATACAATCATGTAATCATAAGCATAATCATAATGTAGAACATTTGCATCACTCCAGAAAGTTCCCTTGTGGTCCTTTATTAGAGTTATTCCTTCCACCCCTGGAAACCTGGAAACCACCCTGAAAACATCTGGGAAACATGAAACTTGGTCTTTTTCAGACTGTCTTCTAGATGGAATCCAACAGTGTGCAGTCTTTTCCACCTGGCCCCTGCGCTCAGCACAACCTGAGCCTCAGCACCCAGACCTCAAGTAAAGCTGTCTGCTCCTTGTGAGTAGGCTTGAGAGACTGTGTGCATTTTTGAAGAGAGGCCCTGTGGAGCTGTGAGTTTGTCCTGGAACGTTGGAGACAGCCTACTGGTTAGGCAGTTGGTTTGGCTGTATGTAAGGATATGAATAAGAAGAAAACTTGCTAAACTTCCACAGGGTGAGAGATTGCTTGACCCCCTGAGACCTGCCTGTCCAGTAGCAGTCAGCATGTTTTCCTGGACAAGCAAGAACCAGGAAAACTTCTAAGGAAGTCACTGGCTTGAGAGGAATTCATAAACTTATGTTGCTTCATTTAGGGGGTGTTGCTTTCTACAACAGTTCTAAGGACTCAAAACCCAAAGTTTCACTTCTGATCGTAGCCCACATTTACTATTGAAAAAGCATTGTCAAAAGATAATTTTGCAGTAAGTTTGAACTATATCCTGCCTCCTGTATTTAAATATACATTTTCTACCTTGGGGAAACTGATTTTATAAGCTGTCTCTGGCCTTCTTTTTGTGTGTTGTAGGGGGAGGCAATTAGGTTTATTTATTTATTTTTATTAATGGAGGTGCTGGGATTGAACCCAGGACCTTGTGCATGCTAAGCACGCGCTCTACCCCGAGCTATAAATTCCCGCATCTCTGTCCTTATTATTTATAGCAATCCATTAGTGCACATAAAATTGGTTGTAAAATTCCTAATAATGCTTTTCTCTTCAGTCCTACTTGAAGTAGCACTTTTCCCATGACCGGAAGCAATAGGTTGACAGTCCCTGAAAATTCACATGGGCCTATCCCACATCGAGAATGACCTAAGATCTAAGTCAGGCTCCAGGTGAGTTTCCACTAAGACCTGTCTGTTGGCTCTTAGGCCGTCAGATGCCACATGACTGCACACTGCTAGTCACTCATTCTGATGCAGCATTGTCATTGCCTGCTGTGCCCAGGCCTGGTGCCGGGACCAGGAAGGGAATAAGGTGTTGGAGCCTGACTCTTGGGGTGTTCAGGATGTAATTGGCAAACAGAGGTCCAGGGCAAGGGACCTCCATGTGCAAAGATTCTGGGCTGACAAGGTCTTGTCCCCTGGGGCAAGGGAGATAGAATCAGTTGACATTTCTCTGATGGCAGAGATTTTTCCCCTAATCTGTGAGTTGCTCAAATCTTGCACTGTTGCTAAAAAAGAAGGAGTCTGGGAGGAGGGGAAGTGACCCCAGGGTGGGGAACAGGAAGAAAAGCTCTGAATTAGGGAACCAGAGTACAGGTTTTGTAACATGGAATTTTCTTTGCGGATTCTTCACTTTGTCCCTTCATATAGAGAAATATACATAAGCAAAATACAGACAGTTGACCCTGGAGCCAAGTTGGGAGAGCGATCCTCCAGGTGGTTGGCCACTCCATATAACTGGTAGTTGGCCATTCTTTCGGAACCACGGTTCACCTGTCACCTCGATTCCGCGTCCATGGAATCAGCCCACTGTGGGCCGTGCGGGGCTGTAATATTTGCTAGGGAACAAATCCGACTGTAACTGGAGCCATGCAGTTCAGAGCTGTGATGTCGCAGCCCCAGCTGTGTCGGTTTTTGCCTTTTCTGGACAGGTGCCCTGTGCTGCTTTATCTGCCTAGTTCATTGTGATTTGAAGACAGTTCTTGCCAGAAAATCCTGACTCTTAGGCCTTCCTCTCCCCCCAGCTCTGTCCCCCAGCTCTTGTCATTTGTGGTTAAACAGTGCTAACCTGTTTCTAATACCTTCAGCATACTTGGTTTTCTCGCACTTTTTCTTGTTTTTTTGTTTTTTTCCACAAAGCAGAATATGATCTTGACCAGGCCTAGGTCTGTGGGAGGCTGGCAGCTGTGGCTGGGCAGGTCCCAGGGTCTGCCCTGTCCAGTGATCACTTGCCTCCTTGTCCTGGGCCTTGTTTGTTTGTGTTTTTTTTTTTAATTTTTTTTTTTTGGTGGGGGAGGTAATTAGGTTTATTTATTTATTTATGATTTTTTTTAGAGGAGGTACTGGGAATTGAACCCAGGACCTTGTGCATACTAAACATGCACTCTACCACTTGAACTATACCCTGCCCTGGCCTGGGCCTTCTGAGCCTCCACGGAGAAGCAGTTGGCAGAGAGCCTCATGGTGGGCTGGGCGAGCATTTGTTCTTAGCTGTGTTCGCTGTCACTGGCTCTTCATCCGATTGGATGAGAAGCCAACTTTTTAGTCGCCCCTGCTTGGTTTACCCCCCTCACCACCACCCCACCTCAGCCAAGTTTGCCATCTCTTTTTAATACCAGCTTACTTTTAGCGACTGCCCCTGCCCTTTGAAACCTGCAGATGTTTCCTCAGAAGGGCTTTCAGAGCAGGAGGCGTGGCCACTCCGGCAGTTCGTGTGATTAAAGGCCAGGAGGCTGCAGAGCAAAGGGCAGCCATCTTCCACTAGAGCCCCTCCTGTCCTGCCCAGTCCCTGGTGGGGAACTCGGCCGAGTGCAGTCTGCTACCTTTCACGTCCATTGCTCGTCCACCATCGCTCATGTCGCTCATATCGCTCATGTCGCTTCCGAGTCGCTTGGTGGTGGGGAGGACTCAGAAACCGGCTCCAGCCTGGGAAGACAAAGTAAAGGGAATACACAGATACGTATCTTTAGAGCACGTTGGAAGGTATTAGCAGCTGTGGAAACAAGAAAACAGAGGAGTGCAGGGGCCCCGTGACCAGATGAGCAGGTAGACCCTGGGGCAAAGTCATGACCTTCCCTGTTCTTCTTGGTCTGGGCCTCTGAGCAGTAGGACGGCCTGGGGCCAACTTGTGTCTGCAGCCCGATTCCTCCCTGCTTCCCCGTCCCCCTGTGAGGCTCTGTTTGCTTATTTCGAGGAAAGCTGTTCCCCCAGTCTGTGTTCTATGACCACCTTAAGCTTGATGGAGGCTGTATTTCCCATATGTCCTCTCTGCTGTGTAAATGAATGATTGAGTGGTTCCTCCTCAGACCATGACTTGACAAACTTGATGATGCTGGGATCTCGTGCACTTTGTGTGGGCCCAGAGCCGCAGGCTGAACTGAGGAATCACCTTTACCCTGTGTCTGTCCTTTCGTTCCCACATCTGAGGTGTCCGTTGATCTTAGTCACCATTCGCAACCTCTGGCTAAGTGTGATTGTGGCTTTTAGTCATCAGAACGGGAACATCTTGATGGATAAGCACATTTAAAAGACCAGCCTTTGCGATCGCAACTCTGAACTTTTCTGGATGGAATGTGCCCTGCCTCTGGTGAGCTTTGCTGAGTCCTTAATTTAAAGGCTGACATGTGAAAAGTCATCTCTGTAATAAAGCTGAATAAGACGAATATCTGCCTGTTCCAAGCACACCATCACGTAGGCTTCTCCTCCTTTCAAAGGGCATTTTGTTTTCTGTGAACTAAGACTTCCCGAGCTGTCACTGTTTAGAACGTCAGGCAGGGGTCCGCCCAGGCTGGGTCACAGGTAAATCATCACAAACGGTTCATCAGTGATACATTACAGCACGTGATAAAATAATATGATCCACATTTCCAGACTTTATGGCCACCTGTAGACTCTGCTGTCGTTGCTAACACGCTTCAATGATAGTTGCTGATAAACCTGTAGAATTCATTTCTGAGTTTGTTTTTCAGCTTTCTCAGCCCCACAATTACTAGTAAAAAGACACTGGTCAGCGAGGATCAAGGAAAGTCCTCACTTCTATTTCATGCTTTGAGGCAAGAAACTTGAGATTTGAGTTCATCATTTATTCACAGCAATCATTCAGTCAGTGATCCTTCAATTCCTCATTCCATACATTCAACCTATACTACACATCCACAGGAAAAGCATACAATAGTACAGATGGTTCATTTGAGAAAAAGATTTCTTCTTTCCAAGTTAGTGCTGCTTTGTCTCCTGTTTTCTTGAATCTGCTTAAAGAGAGATTTGATCTCAGACTCTTTAAATGGATCTGTGGCAGTAGCTACGTAGCTTTGAAGAGTTCCAGGTCACCATCGGCAGTGCTTTGATCACTGTGTATCGTGGCCTCTCACTTTCCCATGCCAGAGTAGGAATGGGAATCTCACAGTATGGGAACTGAACCTGCACAATGCATATTTCTCAAGGATCTGTAGTTCCCATACCATTCTTTGGTACCAGACAAGATCTACTACCACAGTCAGGATGTAGAACTGCTCCATCACCACAAATACCTCCCCAGTGCGTTACAGTTCTGTCTCCCCTAGTCCCGACTGTCTCTGAGCCCTGGTCTCTAGCTCTATAATTTTGGCATCTCAAGAATGTTATATGACTACAGTCACAGAGTACGCAGTCTTTTTATTGCTGGGAAATGGCCCGTAGTGAGGATGTACCATAGTCTTTTGAACTGCTCACCTACTATAGGCCGTCCTGGTTGTTTCCCAGTTTTAGTAATGGATTAAAGCGTTACGAACCTTGATGCACAGGTTTTGCATGAACACTTCTGTTGTGCTGTGGCTGGGATGTAAAGTAGTTGTTTAGGTTTTTTTTTTTTAAGAAAGTGCCCAACTCCCTTCCTGAATGGCTGTATCATCTCTCCCTGATACGTAACGGTACTGAACACCTCTTCATAGCCTCATTTGCCATCCTTCCTCATAGCCTCTTCTTTTTTTGGGGGGGGGCATTTAGGTTTATTTATTTACTTATAGAGGAGGGACTGGGGATTGGGCCCGGGACCTCGTGCACACTAAGCGCGCACTCCGCCCCTGAGCTGTTACCTCCCCCACTTTCATATCCTCCTTACTGAAATATATGCTCATGTCTTTGCCCTTCCACTTTCTTCCTTTTCAAAATTCTTTTCACTACTCAAGGGCCTGTGCCTTTCCATCATGTACACGTCGTCCAGAGGTGCTTTTAACATACCCTCCAGGGCTCAGGCGAGTGGAACCACTTGTGTGTGAGGAATCACATCTCAGGTGCAGGCGAGTCAGAAGTGTCCCACGGCCAGGTCTTCTGAGATTTTAAAGGGCAGTCGGAATCTCCTGATTGTCACTAAACAAAACAAGTGTGTAGCCAAAGTAAAACAGATCAGGGAGACATTACTTTGTCACTTCTGCTTTTTTGGCTACCATTAGAACTTTAAATTAGACACTTGTTCCTTCATTTATTCTCCCTCTTGCTATAGTCACACGATCAGGAGCCTCTTCCCTTCGTTTCTGTTTTCCTTCCAACCCCCATCACGTGTGTGCGACTTAGTGTTGTCAGGGTGTGCACGTGTACCACCTGTCCTTTACCTGTAATTGTTCGGTGATTCGCTAGAGGCAGATTCTGAAAAGGGAAAACCATACTATAAATGCGTTTTACATTATTGTGACTGGCTACCGACCCAGCAGCTTTATCCCACTTCTCCTGGTCGTGCTTGCACGTCTGCTCAGGAGACATGAACAGAAGTCTGCTGGGGAAGTTCTGGGCCACATGGCCCTGGCCTGGCCCTTCTTTCTGCCTTGACAGTGGAGCTGAAGATTGGATTGGCAGCTTTTTGGGAGAGCGTTTCACCCCAAGCCTCATTTCTTTCTCTGTGTTGAGACTTCTGAGTCGAGAAACTCTGAAATCTCTCACCCCCGATGACTTCCTTTTTTGTGTGGGGGGCTCTCTATCTCCCTGCCCGCTTTGCTCTCATTTAAGCAGGGCCCAGAGTACGCGCAGGTTGTGAGCTGCCAACCTGAAGCCCTGCGCAGGCCCGCAGGTGCAGTGTTCACGGGCTGACTGGCTCATCTAATGTAGAGTGCCTGCAAGTTCTGTGCCCCCTGGTGTCATAAGTCAGCTTTCTAAATACAGCCCTTTGTCACACAATTCGGCATCATGTGACTTCTTTGCAGTTCTAGCTGCTAGCCAAGGCGGTTTCTCTTTCTCACCACTTCCCTCATCTGAAGATGCCTAGTAACCAACACAACTTCAAATGTCACCGTGTTATCAGGATGAAAGTCCATTCAAATTAAAGTGCTATTGTATATTATTTTGTAAGGAGCACCCTTATCTTATGAGACATGTATCCATCCGCAGGCCTCTCCCATCCTTGCCTCTGATCTTCCAGTCCTTTTCTCTCTAGGCCCTTGGGTAGGCCACTGGGCGCTGCCCAGGAACAAGTGAATGAGTGAATGAATATAGATCTAGATAGATGGACACACAGACAGACAGAGATTTCTCCACAAGGTGCACCACTCATGCCCCACCCACTGGGAATGTCTTCCCTCCACTCTGTCTGTAAGGGGCACCCCTGGGGGTGGCTGTATTGCAGCTGCCATCCATTTTCAGCTTGTACTCAGATGCTGAGTTTGGAGTAATCTCACGGATGATCACTCCTTCTCAGTCTCCTTTGCTTGGATTTGTTCCTCTTCCATACTGTTTTTGATTTACTATTTTATCAGGAGTGGCCAGTGGGCACTTTGAGAAGTTTCTACGGGCCTTGTCTAAGACCTGCGCTACTTCAGCAGCCATAGATGAGAAAGATGAGAAAGAACCAGCAAAGGAGACTGAGAAGGAGCGTTTCAAGGAGAAGAGAGTGGTCATCTGTGCGATTACTCCATTTGTTCCTCATACTGTTGATGGATTTGGGAGGTGCTCCAGGTTTGGGCTTTTCAGAGTAGTGTTGCTCTGAGAAGGGCACAACACCACTTCCATGGGATCCCCGCCAAAAAGCCATAACCTTAATCTAATCACAAGAAACCATCAGACAAACTCAAGTTGACCACGTACAAAACTATAGGCCTGGCCTCTTCAAAGATGACAAGGTCATGGAAGACAGAGAGAGCCTGAGGAACTTGTGCACACTGGTGGAGATTAGAGAGATGTGAAAACTGAGCATACTGCATGCTCCTTATTGGAGCCTGGACGAGGTACATGATGATTGGCACAGATGATGAAATTTGAGTATGAACTGAGGACCAGATGATGGTATCATAGTAATGCTCAATTTTCACTTTTGAGAGTGCTTTTCTTCTTGGAAACACATAGAAGTTGTCCTCAGATTACGCTCAAATGGCTCAACACTTACACTGTATAACAGTAAATCCCTTGGTGCACATGATTTCCGCAGTTCATGCTCTTACCTGCTGGGCATGAGGGTTCTAGTTACCCGCTCCATGGCCCTTTCCCCCTCTTTTTTTTTTAGTATTTTATTTTCTTGCAGGGAAGTTACTAGATTTATTTATTTTTAGAGGCGGGACTGGGGATCGAACCCAGGACCTTGTGCAGGCTAAGCATGCGCTCTACTGCCTGAGCTATTCCCTCCCCCATTTCAGGCTCTTAATGCCATTTCTCTACAGTGTTTCATTTGAAAGTTTTTAAACTCACTGAAAGATGAAAGAATTTTATAGTAACTTCCATTAACCATGCCTCCTATTTTCCACACTTAACATTTTGCTATGTTTGCTTTAGCACCTATCTATCCCAAAACCATCTGTCTATTTATCTTTTTTTTGCATTTCAAAATAAGTTGCAAACATGAGACTGCTTCACCTCTGAAGGCTTCAGCATGCATACCATTCGCTAGAGCTCAGTATTTCTTTACGTTTCTTTTTCCTAATTTTGTGGTTAAATTTACATACAGTGAAATGCACTAGGTGAGTTTGAACACTGCATGCACCCCTGAACCAAAACCCTTGTCACAGTATGGAACATTACCAGCGTCCCACCAGACGCAAGCAGTGGTTTACATTTTTTTTACTATACTTTTGCTTGTTCTAAAACATCAGAAATGGGACCATTGTAGTAGCTACTCTTTTGCGTAGAGCTTCTTCCACGCAACATCGCGCTTTTGAGGTCCATCCGCATGGGAACTTGTACCGGCAGTTTGGTCCTTTTACTGCTGAGCACTATTCCATTATGTGGATGTGTGACAAGTAGTTTATTTGCTCTCCTGTGAGTGGACACCTGGACACCTGTTTCTGCTTTCAGCTACCAAGAATAAAACTGGTATAAACATTCATGTATGAGCCTCTTCGTGGGCACGTGTTCTCCTTTCTCTCTAGGAGTGAGACTAGGCACATGTGTGTTTAACGTTATATAAGAAATTGCCAAGCATTCCCACAGCAGTGGATGAGAGTTCCCAGCACCTGCCTTTTTCATTTTAGCCTTCCTCGCGGGGTGCCGTGGTATCCTGTGGTTTTACCTTGTGTTTCCCTAATTACAGTGATGTTGAGCATTTTGTCAGGTGCTTATTGGCTGTTCACATCTTCATTAGTGAACAGTCTGTTCAAATCTTTGTCCAGCTTTTCATTACGTGTCATCCTGTTACTGAGTTCTAAGAGTTCTCTGGACGTTCTGGATATCAGTCTTTGTCAGATGGAAGAATCACAAACCTTTATTCTCAGGCTGGGCCATGCCTTTCTGGTTTCTTAAGTGTCTTTGGTGAGTAGCTTTCAGTTTGGATGAAATCAATTGTTCGCTTTGATGGTCATCACTCCTCTGTTTCCTAAGCCGGCGCCTCGCTCAGTGGCCTTTCTTGATGAACAGATGTTCTTACTTTGAAGTACTTATGCTTTCAGTTTTCATTTTATGGTTTGGATCCTTTATATCATGTATAAGACATTTCTGCCTACTCCAAGCTTACACTGTCTTAAAGTTTGGTCGGATCACTTTTCACCTTTGGGCTTTGTGTATAAAATGACGTGGAATCCACATTCATTTTCCCATATGGGATCGATCCAGCACCACTGATTACAAAGACCATCCTCCCATCAGCACTCCGGTGCCTGAAATTACCTCCAATTTATGATAAAGACGTCTTTCCATCTCTTAGTGTCATTCATCTAGCTTTGCTGTCTTGGAGATCTGGGTAAAGGAGTCACAGTGGGTGTGTCACATTGGGGCAGTGGGAGGGGTGGGAGGGGTGGTGGGTGAGTGAAACTGGCTACCACAGGAATAAGCATTGCTTTGCAGAGCCTTTGGGGGTTTCAGAGTGCTGCCCACTTCACACACCACTCTGTTGTTTTGACCCAATAGGCCGCATCGCCCCAGTTGAATGCTGTGACTGAGGACACGTGCACCAATGGCTCTGCGGCCCCCGGGAGCCCAGCCCAGGCCAAGGGCCAGGAGGTGCGGAAGGTGCGACTCATACAGTTCGAGAAGGTCACGGAGGAGCCCATGGTAATCCTTGTCCTGTTCTCCCCGCACGCCAGGTGCCGCTAGGCCCAGCTCCTCCTCAGAGCAGCACCTCGGGTAGAGATGAAAAACATTTCTCCCAATAAATCACCTTAAAATAAAGCTGACCATGTCACTGCTTCATTTCAGGGCATCACCCTGAAGCTGAATGAGAGGCAGTCGTGCACGGTGGCACGGATTCTGCACGGTGGCATGATTCACAGACAAGGTACTCAGCTGGGCTCCTCAGCCCTCGTTCAGTGATGAGCTGGTTACTCCCCGGGAGTGTGTTTGTGTCTGTGCCAAGAGATTTTGTTGTGGCATCATAACTGGCTCTTTAGAATAGTTGTGTGGTGACATCTTCGTGTGCTTGCCCAGTGGTGCCAGCTCTCCCTCTAATTAGTTAAGCCCCTTGCAATAGACCTAGAATACATAGCAGTGAAGAAAGCAGACCGTCTCTGCCTCCTGGGGCTAACAGTTAAACTGAGATAATACTTGTCAAATAAATGATGCCAAGTAGATGTTGTATCTCCTTGATGTGAAGCCGCCATCAGTTTTCAGAGGCATCCTTTAGTGACAGCGCTTGTTTGGTGTCTAGGGCGGCACAGATGTTCATAACCACTCTTCACAGAGAATCTTAAGCGCTGATTAACTTTACCACATGGTAGCATTTGGCGGTTTTAGGTAAACGGTCAAGTGCTTGCCTCAATACGTCCCTGGAGGCAGTCTAAAGAACATTCGCATCTCTCAGGGTTGAATGTTTTCAGTCCTCTGTGTCTGACACAGTCTGTCTGTGGCGTCTCGCGTCTCATTGGCAGCTCTTGTTTGAACATCTGTTCTGCTGGGGACTGACTTTTCATTTTGTGCTAGGCTCCCTTCACGTCGGGGATGAGATCCTAGAAATCAATGGCACAAACGTGACTAATCACTCGGTAGATCAGCTGCAGAAGGCAATGGTGGGTATTCGCGATGCCATTATCTCCATGAAGTGTGGCCCCGCATTGGTGTCATGGGCCTCATTTTCCGTCACAGGGTTTCTGCCTCATTGAAGGGACTCTTAACCACTGTTGGTCCTTGTTCTGGGCAAGAAATGACAGCTCTCTGTTTTCATTTAGCAAACTTCTGATACAAGGCAAATAACCTGCAGTGTTTATCTAGAAAGAACATCAGACTGGGTGGCAGACAGCCCCAGTCTTGAGTGGCAGCCCTGAATCCCTGCGCTCCTTTTATTCCACCCCCAAGAATTAACTTCTCTAAGGCACCTGTAAGGGGGAAGATGAGAGTAATTGCTCTTCTCACATCCTGGATCTGCTATGAAGAGTGGATGGAAAAGTTGAATGTGCTCTTTAAATTCACTTGATCTTTGTCAAGCACCATCTCCACCCCCACCCCCCGCCCCGAGCACACCAGAGACCACTCCTGTCACCACAGCATGACAAAACACCATGCAGTGCTTGGGGGTCATTGGCCACCACCAGTAGGAACCACACCTCAGGCACTCAACAACTTGGGGAAAAGTGTAATTTCAACCAGACTGTGGTTGTTCACTTGGGACAGAGATGAGGAACCTGTTTAAGGATAGACCTTGTGTCTGACCCAGATGAAGGAACGGGGACCAGATTTACCCTACTTCTTGGAGCACCTCAAATCCTCAGTGTCCATGCACCTAATGAGTGGACAAATACTTGAAGTATTCAAAATACTCGAAACAAAAACTGATAGGACTGGAAGGAGAAAAAGACAAATCCACAGTTATAATCCGAGATTTGATATCCCTCTTATAATAACTGACAAAACAATTAGCCAGAAAATCAGTGAGGGTCTAGAGGATGCAAACAGCATTATAAACCAATTTGACCTAACAGACATGCCACATTCTCCAGGATAGACCATCAAATGAGCTTCAACATATTTAAAGGACCCAAATCATACAAAAGTGTATTGTCCACCTACAATGAAATGAAATTAGAAACCAAAACCAGAAAGATGTCTGGAAATCTCTAAATATTTGGAAATTAGCACACTTCTGAATGACTCACAGGCCACAGAAGAAATCACAAAGAAAATTAGAAAATATCTTGAAGTGAATAGAAATGGAAACCAAGCCTGTCAGATTTTATGGAACATCACTGGAGAAGTGCCAAGTGGAAGTTTCAAGCAGGCATGCCTGTATCAGAAAATGAGAAAGGTATTTTTAATCACTGGCCTCAGCTCCCACCTTAAGAAACTAGGAAAAAAAAAAAAAAAAAACGGACAGGACCATGGCAGATTAATGTGGAAGGCAAAGGGGTTTATAAAAGAAAACTCTGTAGTAGGTTACTTGTGGTGATGGGGTGTGTGTATTTACACATTTATATATGAGCTAATTGGAGGCGGCGAGGGAACCAGTTCATTACTTTGAAAACTGGTAAATCAAGAGAAAAAACGATGCGTTTGTCCTTTTTTCCATAGATGAACTCTACTGCTGGGTAATCAGAGAGTTAATTAGGGGAAGGTTTGTCTATAGAAGTGAAGGGCTGATAGAGTTGCACTGTCACCATTTGGCAACTCTGAGGGGAAGTAATTGACCGAGCATTGAGCAGCCACAGCTGCTACTGTCAAACAAAAAAGTATAGAAAAGATACCACCTCTGAAATTGGACATGAATCTGATTAAGCGTTTTTCTTGATTCAACTGCTGACTGATAGCAGTGAGAAACTCTATAGGACCAACAACCCAGCTCCTCCCATAAAGGAAAGACTAGAAAACACTGTAGGGAGAGCAGGTAGGTGAAAAGCATCTTAGAAGACATCAACCAACTGCATAACAAACATTTTGAATATGTGAACATTCAAAATCTGTGCTGCTTTTTAATTTATGCAAATATAATCAATTATGTAAAAGTTAACGTGTGTTATGTGGCAAAAGATTTCATAAACAATAGACTTGGAAAAATATTTCTTGTGCCTCTAATAGGTGGACAGTTAATAACTCTAAAAGTTATTAAAGTGCTTCTAAACTGTATTATAAAAAGACAAACAACCAAATAGAAAACCAGACAAAAGGTAGAAAAGAAAAAGCATATAGCTAATGAGCTTTTGAAAAGCTGCTCAACTTTGGTTACGGAAATAAATTTACAAAATAAAGCAACCATGAAATATATGTAATTCTGGCAAGAATTTGGGGGAAAGGGCTGCTCATATATTGCTGATGAGGGTGGAATTTCTACAGTCTTTTGGAAAAATAACGTGGGATAGCCATGAAAACGGTTTTACCGTTTGATTCTGCATTTCCATCATGGGGTTCTAGTCTATATCAATCAAATGCAGATATGGAAGGATATATGTTCAAGGATGTCTGTTGCAGAAAATGGGAGTAAAAATAAAAAACCGGCAACAATCGACAAGCCCAATAATGGGGGTGATGGCTGAATAAAGTAGGACCCAGCCACAGCCATTAACAAGAATGAGCGAGGTCTCCATGTGCTGGTCTAGAACTGTACCCATGAAGTAACGGAAACCAGGTAAAGCAAGTTACAGAGCAATGCATATTGTATAATCTCATTTTTGGTAAAAACAAACAACAAAAACAGAAACATACAAATACGTATATACGTGTGTCAATATTTGTAAATGTTTTCATTGGTGTGGAGACAGGTATGTGCCAGGGTTTGTTTTAGGTATTTCTCAGGACCTTTTGGGTCAAGTGTGGAGAGAAAGAAAAATCATTAACCTTTTCTTCTTTGTCCGTTGTACATCTCCATGTTATTCTGCTGGTTTATGGGGCACATGCCACTTTTGCATTGAACGAAGTACTGTCCTATGAGATTTCAAAGTGTGCGGTAAAGGTAGCTATTGGGAAAAACACTTGACCTAGTGAAACCCCAGCTCACCCAAGTTAGTTTCATTTCCCTTTTCTTTTTTAATAGAAAGAAACCAAAGGAATGATCTCATTGAAAGTAATTCCCAACCAGCAAAACCGTCTTCCTGTACTGCAGGTAGGTGGCTCCGTTTTCTCTATCGTGAGGATGGCTGGATTCTTCCGGCTTTGATTGCAATGCTGTGATTCTAAATATCCCAGCAAGTGTAGCTGCCTGGTACCCTCTGAACTAAATGAATATCTGAATATCCGTTACCAACAGGCAGGCCTTGTTTCTGACCACTGGCATGACTGTGCTTTGCCTGTCTGTAGTGGATGTAAAGGCACAGGGTAGTTTCCTAACTCACAGGAGGAAAAATACAAGTGGCCAGGGAGCAAATATTCTCTAATCTCACCAGTCATCAAAGGACCAGAAAAGGAAATATCTGTGCGATACAAGTTTGCACAAAGAAAATTGGCAAGTGTTTTTTTAAATAGTAATAAATAAACCCAGTAATTAATAGTGCCAAAGTAAAGAGAGTCTACCATGTACAGGTCACTTTGCTAGAAAATGGGGGTGCCATAAGGAGAGATGACTACACACCCAGTTCATACACAGTTAGCTCATCAGTGGCAAGGAGAGAAACAGCTTGAACAGGTCCTTGCGGGTAAATGTGGAAGAAGGGATTTAAAAACAAATGACTCTGAAGTTTCTGTCACAGATTAATTATAGTATGATGCTATAATTTTCTTTGAGTAAACTTTTTAAATTGAAATTTTGCTATATATGGGCATATATACAACAAAGCACAACAAATCGTAAGTATAAAACTAGTTGAATTTTCACAAACTGAACACCCATGTGACCAGCAGCCAGCTCAAGAGACAGAACGTGCCCAGCACCCTGAGAAAGCCCTGTGCTCATTTCTAGTCACCCCAACCCTGACTTCTAACACCAGGACTGAGAATTATCTGGGTTTTTTTCCCCTCATTTTGGCCATTGTGATGGTGGTATTATATTGTGATTTTAATTTGCATTTATCTGGTGATTAATGAAAGTAAGCTCATTTTTATTTTTCTATTTTTAAATGTACTTTATTTCATTTATTTTTGGGGGGTTGGGGAGGGAGGTAATTTGGTTTATTTATTTATTTATAACGGAGATGCTGGGGATTGAACCCAGGACCTTGTTTCTTGCTAAGCATGTGCTCTACTGCTTGAGCTGTACTCTCCCCACCCCACAGCAAGCTCATTTTTATATATTGGCTATATTTCTTCAGATAATGCTTGGAGAAATTTACCATTGAAGCTGTCAGGACCTGTGTGTGTGTTTGGGGCAGGGGAGGTTGATTTTCAATAACAGGTTCAAGTTCTTTCATAGATACACGAATGTTCATATTTTCAATTTCTTATTGTTTCATTTTTGGTAAATTGTGTTTTTCAAGGGATTAATGAAACATATTGGTGTGAAACTGTTTATCATATCTTCTTATAACCTTTTAAATGTCTCTAGTGTATCTCCTGATCTCTAATGGGAAATTGTGTCTTCTCTAGTTTGAAAATCAGCCTTGCTAAGGCTCTTAATTTCATGAATCTTCAAAGAACCAGTGTCACCTTTGTTGATCCTTTCAACTCTGTTTTCTATTTCATTGCTTTCTGCTCTTTATTATTCCTTTCTTTATTTCTTTGGGTTGGATTTGTACCCGTAATCTTCCTATCAGAGGTAACCGATGTTAAATTCTGATATAACTTCTTCCAATTTTTTTCTATCTGTAAACACATTTTTTTTATTTCAAGCATACAGGGTATTGTTTTTATTTAATGATATTCTCATTTAATATTGTATTAGCAGCATTTTCCAAGGACATTAAATATTCTTATACAAATTGGTTTTTATAGTTGCATGGTAATATATTCAGTAGGTAACCGTACCTAACTAATGCCCCATTCTTGGAAAATTAGATTGTTTCCAATATTTCACTTTTATGGATAATGCTATGGTCAAGACATTTATCCATGTATTGTAACTGACAACTTCTGCGTAGAAATAGATTGTGGGGTCAACATATATCAACGTTTCAAGACTTCAGGCACATTTATGTTTATTTATGGTATTTGTGAAAAGATTTCTCAGTAAACACATGCATTTCAGATGGTAGCTGCTTTGTGTTCCAAGCCTGACAGCTCAGACCCAATAACCACAAACGTGCTGACCCAGAAAGGCACTTCAGGGCTGCCCCCTCTGCAGTCACTTGTCTCTCCGCCTTTAGTCAGTCGGTCCAGAGCCTGCTTATTTACAGCAGAACTTTCTACTTAGCATTTCTCTTGAAGTTGCTGCTGCAGTCCCCCGCCTTCTTTTTTAAAATTTTATTGATTTATTTATTTTTAATTTAATTGTTACTTTGTGGGGGGGATAGATTTATTTATTTTTTAACAGAGGTCCTGGGGATTGAACCCAGGACGTCAGGCTGTCCCCCGCCCCCCGCCTTCTCTTGCAGATGTTCATGAGAGCACAGTTTGACTATGATCCCAAAAAGGACAGTTTGATCCCTTGCAAGGAGGCGGGACTGAAGTTTGTTACTGGGGACATCATTCAGATCATCAACAAGGATGACAGTAACTGGTGGCAGGGACGGGTGGAGGGCTCCTCCAGGGGCTCAGCAGGGCTGATCCCGTCTCCCGAGCTGCAGGAATGGTGAGCTGCCCAGGTCCGGGCGGAACTGGCGTGTGGATGGGGCCCCATGCCTGCACAAACAATTGCTTCGCTCCAGAAATCTGTAATCTTACATCTAGTTTCCGTCTACCTGGCATCATGGAGGGGGTGGGCAACAAGGAGTTCAGAAGCTTGACTGGCAGGCACAGGTGCCGGAATAGCTCTTCGCTCATCTGCAGACCTCTGTTTCCCTGAAGGCTTTCCCTTTGGTTGTAGAGCAAGTGACCACGCTGGGACTGGAGCCCCCCCTCCCTGGTCTCCTGCCTCCCAGACTGGTGTCCTGGGAAGATATCTTCTGAGTCCTGCAGAAGACAGTCAGATTTTAAATATGTGTTCTTTATGCAAATTCCTGGCGTATAGGAAAAGTAATCCCTGTCCCCAACTCAGATTGCTCACTTAGGCCTAGGTTACACCAGGTGGCCCTCGGACAAGGTGGTCTCACAGCTAATGCTGGACTGCCCTCTACCAAATAACTCCAGGGTAAAGATTATAACCTCAAGGGGTTTTTCACATAGCAGTATTGTAGTTTTAAGCCAGGATTCTGGGCCTCATCTCCAGGGATGATCCAGTGCACAGGGAGTTTATAAACAGGAAGTGTTGTATAGAAATCAGCAAAGTAGAAGTATTAGAATCTATTTCATGTAGTAACAGATGGTATTGTATTATGAAAGTGTTGCATGTGTGTGTTATTATAGGTGTACAAGTGTGTAATACAGGCTTGCAGTGTACAGTATATTTCTCATAGTGAGGTGGGCTCATCAGAATTCAAAAACCACTGGACCAGAGAAAGTGAGTTGTTTCAGGGTTGTGTTTGGAATCTGCTGAGAAGCACACAGCAGTCACAGCACACAGGGGACCAAGTCCCTTCTGAGGGCCACTGCTCCAGACGCTGTCTTAGGCACTTTGCGGACATCCTTGCCTTGGACACATGAACCCTCATCACGTCCTCCCTCACCACTCCAGCTGGGTCCTTCTCCCTCTGTCTAGGCCTTCCTTCTACACATAGAGACAGGCTGAGAGAAGGGGGGCCGGCGTCAGGAGAGATGGGGGCTCAGTACTGGCACAGGGAAGAGCATTGGCATGAGTGAGGCAGGAGACAACAGAGAGTGGCTTACAAGAGGGACATGGAAAGAGACAGAGAAACAGGGAGACTGCGGGGGAGCAGCTGGCGGAGGGTCGGGGTGACCCTGGGGCTTTGACACCGAGTGTCCCCCAACACCCTTGGTCATCTTGTCCTTCCAGGCGGGTGGCAAGTGTGGCTCGGTCCACCCCTAGCGAAGCTCCGAGCTGCAGTCCCTTCGGCAAGAAGAAGAAGTACAAAGACAAGTACCTGGCCAAGCACAGCTCAAGTAAGCTGCCCAGGGCAGGTGGCGCAGGGGGCACCCAGCACGCAGAAGGCAGGCCACCTCCTCAGGGTTCCCTTGATCACATTAAGTGCGGTTGGTGAGACCGAGCCCGCACGTGCAAAGCGGGTAGCCAACTGCACAGCCTTCCAGACCCTTCTCAGTACATCAGTGCCATCAGCACTAGCAGCTGCCAGGTCTCAGCCACCCTAGAGGGCAGTGTGTTTCACTGAGAATGAATTCTGGCCTCGTTCTTGCCCTCCCATGGCAGGTGGGGTGGGGGGAGCATCCAAGAGCCTAAGAGAGCAGAGGGAAGAGGAGGGCATGGGGTCCAGAACGTTCAAGTCCAAGAACTGTCCCTGGACTGGCCCACTGTTCCCAGCTTGAGAATCAGTGTCACTCGGCTCTCTTTGTCTCTAGTTTTTGACCAGTTGGATGTTGTTTCCTACGAGGAAGTTGTCCGGCTCCCCGCGTTCAAGAGGAAGACCCTGGTGCTGATCGGTACCTCTCACTGCCCCTCTGTGCTGCTTTGCCAGTTAGAGGATATCTCTGTTCTGAGTTTCCTTCCTTCCCTCAAAAAAAAAGGGGGGGGGCAGTTACAAGGAAAGAAAAAGAGAAATGAGGTGTCTTGGGTCCTCCATGTAGAGCAGACAGTGCCCCATCTGGGTTCACCTTACAGCTGAGAGCAAAGCTGATGAGTTTCTCAGCAACTGATTCTTAGGTTGTCTGTCCATCCGGCTGGCAGCAGGGATGTTCCAGTCCTGTGCTTTTTTTTTTTAAAGTGCATATGGTAGAGAGCTTTGTCAGCACACTATAGGGCCCTCAGAAGTGTTCTGAGCGTTTGGAAATGGAATGAGTTGCTGTGTTCTCTCTCCAAGCCTTTCTTCCCTCCCTCCCAGGAGCCAGCGGGGTGGGCCGCAGCCACATTAAGAACGCCCTGCTCAGCCAGAACCCAGAGAAGTTCGCGTACCCCGCCCCGTGTGAGTAGCTTGGGGGGGGGGGTGCCACTCCCTGCCTGAGACACCCTAGCAGTCTTTCTGTTTGTGATTTTAATTTAAATGTTTGATTGTAAAAGCAAAACACAATTTGGAAAGAACCACATTTGTACCCATAATTACTCCAACTAACAAAATAGCTATGTTGTTTGTCTACATAACAAGCGGTAGTAAACATTTTTATTCTTTTAAAAATTAAGCAAATAATACACTGTTAAAACTTCTATTACTTTTTTCATTTTACTTTATACTATAAACATTTTTAATGTGCCTAAATCACTCTCAGTCCATTGAGTGGTGAAGGAAATTACATTTTCGTGAAATGTTTCCTAAATCAAAGCGGCAGCTGTTCTAGATCTGAGAAGAATCAGGCCGGTGGTCAGGTGGGCGCTTCGATAACTTCCATTCCCAGAAGTGAATCCGTGTAGAAAACTGGAATCAAAACCTGATATTAGTATTTTTTTATTCATTGCTTTTCCGTTTTGCCTTCAGGGACACAGTGAGAACTGAAGTAGAAAAAACTACAGAAGTTGGCATGAGAAGTGAGTTAGAGAAAGAGGGTGAGAGGTGAGGATAACACAGGTCAAAGAGGAGTCGTTTTAAGTTGGAAAGAAAGAGCTGCGTGGGTAGTTGCGGACTGAGGAGACAAGTGGACGGTGCAGAAGACAGGGGAGGCGATGCGTTCAGTGAGATGAGACGCAGGGGAGGCTTGTTTCAGCTACAGTATCTGTAGCACAGTTTACCCACAGGACCATTTATACGAGTAGCAGTAACTGGTGTGACTTTGGAACATTTCAGCATTCATTAATATGAGCTTCAACCAAACCAAAGTACTCTTCTTTCCAAAGTATGAAAAGGAGACTTTTCTTTTTTAATTTTTTAATAATTTATTTTTTAAGCTTTTCTTTGGGGGGAGTAGTAATTAAGTTTATTTATGTATTTATTTTTAATGGAGGTGCTACGGATTGAACCCAGGACCTCATGCAGGCTAAGCATCTGCTCTACTGCTGAGCTAGACCCTCATATACCCTCCCCCCAAAAGTAGACTTTAAATATACTTCCAAGAAATCCTGACTAGACCCTGTAGATCTGTCATGTCTTCATTTCTGACCCCCAGCGTCCCTGGGTCGGCTCTCAAAGGTTCAGTGTGTTCTCAGTGGCCAGGGGATCTCCGGGTCTGCATCGTTGCCTGCACTCACCCGAAGGGTCCAAGGCCTGAGGGGATGGTGGGGACCCCAAGTTGGTCAGGGGTTTGGGTTCTCGCGCAGATACAAGCCGGCTGCCCAAGAAGAGTGAAGAGGACGGGAAGGAGTACCACTTCATCTCCACCGAGGAGATGACCAGGAGCATCTCTGCCAATGAGTTCTTGGAGTTTGGCAGCTACCACGGCAACATGTTTGGCACCAAATTTGAAACAGTGCAGCAGATTCACAAGCAGGACAAGATCGCCATCCTCGACATTGAGCCGCAGGTGGGTGGGCGGGAAAGGAGGAGCTCTGGCTGGCTTCATGCTCGGCCCCCGGTGACCTGGAGCGAGCGCAGCGCTAGAAACGGTGACAGCTAACTCCAGTTTTCCCCTCCTTTCTTCCTTCCTCGGCTGCCTCTTCTAGACCTTGAAGATTGTTCGGACGGCAGAACTTTCACCTTTCATCGTGTTTATCGCACCGACCGACCAGGGCCCCCAGGTGGGAATGAAGGTGTTGTTCGGGGTGGGCAGGCTTCACACTCCAGGCCACGCAGACTGGGAGCCCCCGCCCCGTTCTGGGCCAGAGTGGTCACACAAGCCTGGCTGCAGCTTGTGACCCCGTCTCCTGACAGCTCCCTGGCCCCTGCTGTCCTTCCTGCAAGGCCCAGAAGCCATGTTCGGGTCACTCAGCAGACAGTTGTTAAGCCACTAGCTAGGCCGGTGCCTGGGCTTGGTAGCAGGGACAAAGCAGGTCAGACACAGCCATTGTTGCAGAAGCACAGGTGCGGGAAGCGGCGACGCTGAACCCAGCACGCGGTGTGGCACGCCCTCCCCGCCCCCCAGGCACTTGCTGTTGCACTGAGCAGTGGAGATGAGTCCGGATCAGCACATGGAGGCCTTCTCAGTCCTTCTTAGTGGCTGCATGGGCTCTGAGGCACATACAGAGCAGAATTGCTTGGTTTCGTCATTCCCTTCTTGATGGCTACTGAGGTGGTGGAAAGCTGTTATCCAGCCCCATTTTGGGCCAGTCTAGTGGAGGGGAAATGGAACCTCATTGCACTGAAGTGGCTGAGTGCCTGTCAGACTGCCAAGGGCCGTTTGTATTACCTCTTCTGTGAACTGCCTAGTCAGGTCTTTGCCTTAGTTCTCTGTCAGGTTGCTCTTAATTTCTAGGAACTCTGTTAAGTAGCCATTTGTGGTATCAGTTACAAATTGTTTTCCACCAGTTTGGCCGGGTTAGTTGGAGACCCTCCGAGAACTGCACTGGTCTTAACTACTGCCTCTCCATGCCCTAGTGTTAACATCCTAGGTCTTCAGGGTTTAAGGTTTCTGTGTCTGTGTTGTTCGTGTGGTATTGCTAATCCCAGCTGCTTCCATTGAGAGTAGAGTGTCAGGCACAGTACTAAAGCTTGAATTACACGGTTCACCCCAGGTCGGAATGAGTAGGACTTGAACTCCTGTTTGGGTGACTCTTGAGGCCGGGTGTCTTTCCTCAGCATCAGCAACCAAACTAGCAAATCTTTTTCAGCCAGTGCCCCAGATGGAAAAGCCAGAGAGCGCCCTTGCCCCTGGGCCGCCTCCCTCCAGGTCCCCGGCCTTTATCCGCTCAGGCCCTGTGGTCAGGGTCGACCCCCGTTACCACCAGCTCAGGCCAGCGCCCCCAGCTCTGCCAGGCCTGGGGCAGTGGCTGAGGCCCGAACACCATTTTGCCCTGGGGTGTTAGGGTTTAAGGTTTGAAGCTGGTGATTCAAAGCGAGGCAGTAGTCACGAGACTACTCCCCCTTCGTCTGTCCCGCTGTAGCTCCCATCCTCGGCTCTTCCTCCCCCTTGCAGACCGAAGCCCTGCAGCAGCTGCAGAAGGACTCGGAGGCCATCCGCAGCCAGTATGCTCACTACTTCGACCTCTCACTCGTCAATAACGGCGTCGAGGAAACCCTTAAGAACCTGCAAGAAGCCTTCAACCAGGCGTGCAGCTCTCCACAGTGGGTGCCTGTCTCCTGGGTTTACTAAGCCTGCAGAGGGCGGAACTACCATCCAACCCTCCAGCTTATGGAGTTCTATTCCTCTTGCTTTAAGACCAACAGGCTCGCCCCAGCTAGTTCTGTCAGCTTCCAGCTCTCTGCAAATACCCTAATTAGGCCAGTGGGCGTCAGTCTTGTTCAAGTTTCTGAAGGGCTGGGCTCTGATTTGCCTGATGGGCCCCATCAATTAGGATTTCAAAAGGATCTCTAGAAATTGGGGGCCAAAAGTACCATCCAAATGCAGCTGCTAATCAAAGATGGTGCACGTGGGGAGGGAAGTAATGGGCCCCGCCCCTCTAAGGCCTGCTCTCCTTTACCTTTAATCACATTTGTCTTTGCTTTGAAGAAAGCAGTTTTAACCGCAACTTTCTCAAACGCCAAATGAAACAGCTGTGCAATAGAATGATGTCTACTCTGGGAAACCCTCAAAAGCAATAAAAGCATTGCTGTATTCAAATGCCGATGGCCTTGTACGTCTCTGGGTTTCCACCTGCACCCCAAGACCCTGGGAAATGTTGCTGGCTTCAGCTCCAGAGGACGCCAGATGCCTCTCCTGGGTTCAGAAGTCTCCCTTAAGCTTTTAACAACCTTGTCTAGAGGTCAGACTCCCATGTGGATGCAGGTGGTGTGTGCTGGGCTAGGCACATGTACACGGACATGCACACACGGGAGCAAAGGTGAAGGGGAGCACCCCACCACAGGCACACGGTTCACGTCCCACTCAGACTTACTGGTGGCAGAGCAGGGGAAACTTACAGTCAGGTTCCTGAGCAACAGCAGCAGTGATGAGCCTCTCCTCACTGCGTCCAGAGACTCCCCCAGAAACTGCTCATATTCCATTTTTGGCACCAGAAACTAGAAGCAACCCTACACCTTTCTCTCACCCAGCCCCTTCTTTCCTGTCACTCAGCTGGCCAGCACAAGTTTGACCCAGATGTGTCTGCAGACACTCGAAGGGCCGTGGACTCCAGGCACCTCCGCCCAGGCCCACTCTCCCACACTCAGCGCCAGCCTGCCGTCCGCTACTCTGGAGGTCCCTGAGCTCGATCCCCTCTTTGCCATATCTAGTCAGCGTGTTGAATGAGGATCCCAGAGCACTCGAGCCCATGCCAGCATCAGGCCCAAAGGTGAATGCTGCAAGACAGAATCAAAAGTAACCAAAGGAAAAACATCAAATCTAAACAGGACATAGAGTCCCCTGCATTTTTAATCAAAACATTTTTGTTCTACTAGGTTTGAGATAATCAGAAAATCCAACAGGAATACTTTAAAAACTTCATAAGTAAACTTTAATAAGTAAAAATTCCAACCTTCTCCCAGCAAGGAGTGATTGCCTCTTGAAAGTAAATGAGGGTTAGAAGGAAGAGAAGAGAGGAATGGTTTTTTGGCTTCTGTCACAAACATAAGTAGCCTGATGGAGTTAGGTGCAGGGGTTGGTACACACAAGCCTTGAAGAAGCGCACAAAAGACTGCAATAGCCAGAGACAGCAAAGAGCTTACAAGACAGACACCATGAGTCCTCAGCCAGGCCGGCATCTGGAAGGGAAATGCGGATTGACAAAACGTGACTCAGAGACTAGAATAGACCACTGTCCTCACAGGACACTGGGAAAAAAAGTTTATCCCTTCGATGGCAACACAGTTCAGTTTATTTTTACTTGCTCTAGACCATCTCATTGAGCAGACTTTTAAAAAACTTTTTAAGCGAGGGAAGGGGGGAAGCCAACTAGGAGAGGAGTCCGGTGTCAGAATGGCCACCAGGAAACAGCTGCGGACAGTCACTGGCACTGCTCGGTCTGCAGGGTAGGCCGCTCAACTCTCCCAAGCAGAGAAGTGGGTGGTGGCAGATCGGCCTCCTGCACCCCTATCCTTAAAACAGGACAAGGTGGACAACCACACCAGGTAACATCACCAAGGTCTCAGTAGGAGCTGAAACGTGCCGGAACACTCCCCCCCCTTTTCCAGGACCTAAGTTCCATTCCCTCAATTAATTTCTCCTCCCAGCTGGACACAGTGCTTAAAGTGGTCTCCACTACTCGGAAACCATTTCCACTTTTATTTTCTTCTTCTTTTTCTTCTTTTTGGTGGTGTCACTGTCCTGAGAGAAAGGAAGAAAGCATCCGTTAACCGCTGCCACTCTCCCAGAAGGAAATCAGGGAAGTCCACACCGTCAGGTAAGCCTCCTGAGGCTCTCCAAGGGTATCCTGGGTTACACGAATTTTGAACTTAACACAGTCCTGAGTTTTTCAGTGACACCCCAGTGGTCTATTTTCAGAAACAGGAGTATTCAGATTCTGAAGTCACATATCGTCCCCACCCACCGACCACAGAATTCTGTGAGCAGTTACTATAAAGAGCTAGGGAGCCTCTGAATAACCAAGGCGGCACCACCGGGGATTGTCCTCCCCTCCGAGGACCAGGTGAGCCCCAGTATCCCCAGACGCAGCCATACACACCCCATCGCCTGGCTGGCCCGCGCTCTCCAGGGCCACTTTGGCCTTCTTGTCCTTCTTCTTCTTCTTCTCCTTCTTGACCAGCTGTGGAGCCACTGGAGAGGTATCGTCACTTTCACTCTCTCGCTTCCGCTAAGGTGGAGACAGTTGATCAAATGTTAAGTCTTAGGCAAGAAAGGATGAGAAAGGTTAGCTTCAGTAAGAGGTGGGGAGCCAGCAGCAAAGATCCCAATTGGATGCAACCAGACAAGGCCCTGTTTACCAAGGGTTCAAGCACAGCCCTGTCACCGAAGGCCAGCAAGCGCGGGCTCGGCAGGGGCAGCACAGCAGCGGCGCGTCCTCCACCCGCCCAGCCTCGCTGGCACAGAAGGCTGGACCACACGCCCCCAGGGGTGCACCCACTAGTCCTCAAAGGCAGCAGGCCAGCCAGGAATTCACATCTGACTGGCCCAGGAGCAGCTCCTCTCAGGACACACAAGGTCTGAGGCAGAATGTCCGGCTGCCCGCACAGTCGCCAAGATGAGCTGAACAGAACCACGTCTCTGAGAGGACAGCCCAGACCAACCACGGCGTGCCGCTCACCTTCGAGGCTTTCACCGCTTCATCAGCCACCTGCGGGGCCTTCGCTGCTTTGGCCACCACCTCTCTCTTCACAGAATCGCTGAAAGAGGAGACAGAGCAATAGCCGAGGTCCACCAAATGGCTCCACTGGCGCTATCTGGCACGTCTAAAGCCACCATCAACGCGCTGACACTGGACAGAAGAACTCACCAGTCACTGTTGCAGACTGACTCCCTCTAGAGTCCCACGAGCCAGACTAGAAAGGGGTAACTGTCTGCGACGCAGTCGCACCCCCACCGGCAGTCCAGGCAAACACCTGCTGCTGCTGCTCTACACCCGCCAGGGCCTCTCGAGCCACCACATCTACCCCTCGGGCTCCTGAACCTGCCATCCTCAGCTGGGGTCAACATACCGCCTCCGCCCTCACCTGTAGTCTACATACTCCTGTGTCCAGGCGGCCGGTGTGCTATCCGTGGGCTTGCCATGCTTGTCCAGAAGGCCCTGCTTGATCATCAGCCTCTTCTGACTGGCCTGTTGAAAGTCAGGGTTTCCACATTACCAGTGTCAACACACAGGGCAGGTCCTGACTGCACACACGGCTCCTGACTGCGCAGAGCACTCAGAACTCACCCCCTCCAACAGGAGCGACCGTGGGACTTATCAAAGGTCGCAGAGCTTATTAATATTAGTGAGGGCCTCTGCAGGGTCATACTGTGGCACCCCACCCCACCCCACTCTGACCACAGGGCCTTTGCACATGCTATTCCAGCTGCCTGGGACTCTTCCCTCCCCTCTTCTCATCAACATTCACATTCTGTACTTCACACTTTAAGTGAAGATCCCTTACCACAACTCTGACCAGGCCAAAGCCCTCACTGTGCACTCTTTAAGATGCTAGGCACCTCCCTGTACCCCATGATTAAGCCCTCAACTGTGCTGAAATGCACCACTCCATTAGGTAATTTGAGTGATGCCCATCTGCCTCCTGCCATAGACTGAAATCTCTAAGGTCTGACACAAGCCCGTTTCTATCTACCATCAACTCCCCAGAGCCCAGCACAAGGCCAAGGATGTGGCAGTGAAGACACACCAAGAGTGAGCATTTGACAAGGCAAAACAAAGTAGCACAGCAGGGCACAGGCCCAGTCCCACTTACTTTTGGACCTAAGCCCCACTTCCGAGGGTAAGTGTCTCTCTCCATGATCACTCTCTTGATCTTGGCCACTATACCGTGGTCACAGGTGGAAATCACTGCCGTGGTCATTAATGCAACAGCTGCAAGCGTTGTAAAGAGAGAAAATGATTTGAAGGGAAAATACTTGATAACTAATGAGACTGAATTCCACTGTCTTATGTAAGGGCTTAATTTCCAAAATATAGAAATAGCTCATACAGCTCAAAAACAAAACCCAATCAAAAAATGGGCAGAAGAGCTGAACAGACATTTCTCCACAGACATACAGACAGCCAACAGGCACATGAATGACGCTCAACATCACTAATTATTGAAAAAGTGCAAATCAAAACAAGGTCCTACTCTATGTATATATAATGTATAACTGAATCACTTTGCTGTACACAGAAACTAACATGACATTGTATATCAAGTATATGTCAATTAAAAAAAAATTTAAAACTCTAAGCTCTAAGCTCTACTGTTTGGAGATTTCCTTTGCTGAGGACTGTATATGGAGAAAATCCACCATTAGGGGAAGAAAGCCTGCAAAATCATGTTAATTTATCAAGTTTAAAAAAAAAATACTGGTACGCATCACCCTAACAAAAAGCACTGGTTTCTGGGCCCTCAGACATGCAGTCCCCCTTCACTGATGGTTTACTCCTCACTGGAGAGCCAAACTGCTGAAACCCTCCGCCTTGCCTGTGCCCTCTGCTATGACCACCCCCAGACGACCAGCGGTGGTGATTAGATCAACCCACCCAAGGGGCCAGGCCTTGGGGACCTCCTCTTAGTGAGCCCTCTTACCCATGCAAATTGCTTCCCCTTTGGTGGTGATGACCACAATCTCTTGATTGACTTCAATGCCATCCTCATATCGGAGAACACCCGGAAGCATGATCTTCGCCCCATAGCAGATTGCATTCACCTGCAGGGATGCAGCCTGTGAGCCTCCTCGCTGCCCAGGTCGCTGCCCTCCATCCCACACCCACACCAGGACAGAGGAGAACAAGGGGGAGGGGGCCTGCAAGCACCCCCCTCCCTGACCTGTGATACAGGACTCACAGCTTCCATGGCCACTGGCCACAGTCCAGTTTATGTAAGGCCTCACAGAAACATGCTGCCTCAGAAATGTAAGAAAGGGCTTTAAATGGCTACTCCTATGTCCATGGGACTTAAAGGTGCTTTTATTTTAAACCAAAATCCAGCCTTAGTTTTCTTGAATTGCTCTTCTCTATTCCTCATCATTAAGGGAAAAATTCTGACATAGCTGGGAGATCTATTAGATTTATTAGTTGTAACAGGCTCCCAAAGTAACTCACAAACAAGACTGCCAAGGCCTGCAGAAGCAATCACACAAGTTTTGGCGCATAATTTCTAGAACAGGTACAAGTTAAGGCCAAGTCGCTTAAGTTCAGCAGCACTGAATGCATCCAGTCTGCCTTGCGCCATCCTCACTCACTCATCGTATTCCACCCTCCCTTGAAAACTGCAGACTGACCACAGCACAATGGTAGATCATTTATGTTGTTCTGTTTATGTAATTAAGTTTTTTCAATCTTTATAGGGGCATGTTTTAGTATACCTCTTTTTGTCTTTTATTACAAACTACAACATCTATACAGTTTAACTCACCAGACACCTATTAATTTGAAATCTGAATATGGATAATCAGCAAGCTCAAATTATTAAATATATACAGAAATTTGAATTTTTTAAAGTTAGAGAAAAATTGTACTGCTAGGTAATACTGAACAATAAATGATTATGCACTTGGCCATAAAGACAACCTTACTTATAAAAGGCCACATTCCCTGATCATAATATCATTAGAAATAAAAGAGCGATTTACACAATTCTGGACTACTTGGAAAGTACAAAACTCATCCTTGTATCGCTACTAAAGAGGAAACCCAAACCACATAACTGCATATTTACTTTTATCATTAAGAAGATTAGTCTCTATAAAATTATTCAGTAAATTAAATACACTAAGAAAAAAGGCTCAATAAGTTCAGTGGTGTTTAGGTTTTACAGCCTCAAAGTAGCATTTATTTAAACAAAATAAAGCTTTTATTGAGATTCCTAAAGGAAAAGAAAAAAACCCGATCTCTGAAACTTTCTAGTCTTTTTATCCCCATCAGAACGACATCTATAGCAGTAATTTCGGTAAATCAAGGGTTCTGAGGCACATACGGAACTACCAGTTCACAGGAGGGCAATTGTTTTGTACCACTGCCAGTCTATTTCTTGAACTAAGTTACTTACCTTGGGAGAATCTTAAAGTAAATGTTTAATTATCTTGCTTTATTGAAATGGAATTAGACCTAGCATTAAACTTTATTATATTTCGTCTTGATTTAATAAAGTTAATCATAAACACTTCCATTAACAAAAAAATTTAAAAAAGAAGAATCCAGTGTCCAATCTACGAGACTGAAAAAAAAAAAAAAAACCCCAAAGGAAAATAATAATTACAAGTTCAAAAAGCCGTATTTCACCTCTTTAAAGAGAATGAAGTTTTCAGAACAGGCACCACATCTCATTTTTGAAGTCACATGTTGTCTAACCATGGACTCAAACCCCGGAACTTACGGCGCTGTCCTTCATAACTAGTCGTTTATGAGATGTCAGCAGTTTTTCCAATGGGTACACAACTCGTCGCAGGTAGCTCTCATCCTTGTGGTTGTCATACAGCCACTGGGCATCAAGCACGTCATGCATCGTCACCATGTGGTCCTGAAAAGCAGCCATGTATGAAAATTACTGAAGTGTCACTGTATGTCCAATAGCCAAATGGACCTCAAGCTTCCAAATGCTGATTTAGTATTTGTCTTGTCTGCTAGTCCAAGCTCATCAATCTTCAGTGTCTAGATTCACCCCTATTCTGGATATCTTAAACTGCTGCCACATTAAATCTAAGCAGGCATCTCTGTAGGCTAGGAGGTAAATGAACACAGTAATGCTTTGCACTCAATCATCAACCGTAGCCTGTTTCAATGTCCCAAAGTTTAATTAACAGAACAGGGAAGCTGCCCTGAACTGAACTCAACACTTTGGAAATTGCCTTTTCTAGGATGTGAAGCAGGAAGAGTTCAACCAAGGGCTGGAAAATACAAGTACCAGCTCTCAAACTTCTAGCCCCACAATGATGTACCTTTTCACTCATGACTCCAGAACGAACCCTCCGAAGTTCCTGCATCTGGCCGCCAACTCCCAGTAACAACCCAAGGTGCACACACAACGTCCGAATGTAAGTGCCGGCCTCACAACTCACCCAGAAGATTCCTAAGACACATACGCAAAAGTAGCACATATTTTCCTAAGTAAATATGTCACTGGTTGAGAAGCCCAGTTATTCTCCATTTGCACCAGTGAAACCAGAGACAAGACACAGGCCATGATTACAGCATATACTAAGGCATCTCCTTTTAACAGAATACAGTTGTCAAGAATGCACTCCTGCCCACGTGTGCTCTATGTCAATTCAGTTCCTCCCAGGCCCAGTGACCCACCTAATCTCCTTTCAGGGTCATACTCAATCATTTTGCTCTCGTAGATAGTCCGCACTCGTAGTTGCCTCTTGACTGCAGCAATAAGTGGGGGGCGCTGGAATAAGGCACCTGTCAGGGTTTCTAGGCCCTGAGAATAAGCACAAACCAAAGCACTCTCACTACATGGGCTCTCACGTAAGATCAAGAGGGCGCGTGCAGGGAGTTTAAGGACACAACTGAAACACAAAAGGTCTCTTCCAATCACTTAGGATCTAAAAGGCCCTTTCAATTGTTGATTCTTCAACTACAGAGACCCTTTCCTCAGAAGGGACGTGATCGGAAGTGCCTCTGCCACCTGCAGTCACCCGTCCAGGCTGGCTAGAGCAGCCCATTGAAAAGGACACACAAGAGGCCATCCAGGAAAGCCGACCTGTCTCCAAATACCTAGGGACTTCCCTCCAGACTTACCCTAGAAAGTTGCGTCCCCCCTTCAATAGCATTGTGCAGCCGGACAATTCCCACATACTCTTTGCCTGTAAAGTGACAAGAGTAGTACAGGTGTGGCCACTGAGTTTTCTGTATTTTTTAACTGCTCTTATCACTCCCATTTTGAGCAGCCAGAAAAAGCAGGCAGTATGACCTCCTGTTTCTCTAAAATGTACATTAAGACAGATTTCATGGTGCAGATGTGGGAAAGGAATGAAGATAACTCTCTCACCGAGAGTTCAACTTCCATCATGCGGACAGGACAGTTGGGGTGCGCTACAGGGTCTGCCTGGAAATAACCTTGCAAGATCAAGCAGAATCTTCCCAGATGAGATGAGAGGGACAGGAACTTTGGGCAGAAGCAGAATGGATGTGGAAGAGCCTGGAGCGGTAAGCCTAGAGCGGGACTCAGTGCTAGAAATATGACTAGTACCTAGAACCCCAAGAAAGGCAGACCCACCAGGACCTGGCAGAAGACAGAAGGCACGCAGAAACCAAGAGTATCACTGCTTATGGGCTTTTAACTAACACAGAAATCATTTCCAAGAGCCCAAATAAATGCAGAAGGGAAAGGAAATGCAGAAAGCCTTCCAATCTCAAAGCAGCCACCTTTCCCCTCCCTCTTCCACATACCTGCACTCTGCTGTGATTTCACCAAGCGAGTGGCTCGTTCAATGCACACTATTAAACAACCAGTCACCTTGGGATCCAAGGTACCACTGTGGCCTGTCTTCTCTACCCGAAGAATTCGTCGGATCCAGGCTACCACCTCATGGGAAGAGGGGTTGGAGGGCTTGTCAAGATTAATAAAACCCGTCCTAGACATGGGAAAGAAATTACTGTGTCATCAGTTCTGGTCCTCTACTGAATACTAAACCTTAAGAGTGAAAAACAGCAAAAAGACTTCACCATGGGTACAGGTTATATGATATTCAGGGCAATGCTATTCTAAGATGCCACCACCTCCTTGAATAAACTGATCTCAAAGGGCCACTTTGTAAAGAGACGTTTGAACAGTGCTTCCTCCCAAAATACATACCTGATATAGTCTCCAATCTCCCTTTTCAGAGGATTTGATCCACAAGGAAGAGGCGTATAATGTGTTGTCCTTACATTTAGCTTATCGAAATTCTAGAAAGCAATGATACAACACAAAATAAACAAATCACTACCACTACCAACCATGATATGGTTACACTTGGGGTTCTTTTCTTAACTTGGATTTTGCTTCTATATGTTCAGTATCTGCTGTGACAGACTGTCAAGCCTCTTTACTGGGAATGCTACTCATATGAGTAAGAACCAATCTGATCACTCCTCTAGAAAGAGACTTTTGGGGTACTACAGAACAGAGTGGGCTTCACTGTGTGGGCTTAAGAATAAAACCTGTGCTAGTCTTCTCTCCAGGAACAAAAGGAACTAAACTGAGGAGGACCGGCCACCAGCTGGTTCCTACCCTAGTGCGCTCATCTCGCCCCTCTCACGCCTGCTCCTTTTCACTATCCTTTCCAAAGCTCAGCCACCAGTCAGAAAGTTCCCTTCAACTGAAGCCCATCTTCCCTATCACCCAGTTTCGCTTCATCTTGGTACTTAACACAACCAGCAACTTTTTAGAAACTGTCTGTATTTCCTGACCCTAGATTTGAAGTTCCATAACAGCAGGAACATTGCCTACCCAGTTCACTAGCAGATGAAAAGACAAGCAGATGCTACCTAATTGGCAGACATGTCTGGCCAAGCTGAAATTCAACTGGATTGAATTATACAAGCAAATCTCATTTCATCTCATATATATTGGTTTGTTCAAACACTGCCAAGGGGTCTTTCAGTAACTTCCCTCCTAATCTCATAGCTGGTGCCCACTATGTCACTCGTGAAACTTCTCATTCAGTTCGTTACTGAACTATCCCATTTAAAGGCCAACACAATACTCAGTAACTTCTAGAGAACTACATGCCAGACACTGTGGCCAAACACATTTCATAGATCACGACCTGCAGCTCCCAGGTTGCTTTCACTAAGAAAATACTATTTGCCAACAGCCTCAGAGAGATTAAATAGCGGACCTAAGGTCACATACTAGTCTGGCTTCAAAGTGTACGCTCTCAAGCAGGTCCCACTCCACAAACTGGTACAGGTCTGTATGGTGAAGCTAACTACAGAAACTGAATATTGTTTATAAATTTTGATAACAGTTTGAGGTTGCTACGACATTTTAATTGTATTCTACAACAGTGTTGGCTGTGTTGGAAATAAAGAACCCCCCCAAAACCTGGTTTTTCATGTCAGACACCTTGAGGAACACTGCTTTAGTTATCATTTAGCATTCCCTAAGTCCTAAGGATGTGCTCTTAACCAACTGCCTATCTAATATTCAGAAATAATGTAAAAGCCAGGCACTGACCTGATGCATAGTTTTAAACACATACCTTTAGTAGCAGAGGCCACTGAGATGTGTCCAACTGAGCAACTTTGGATTCAGGTTTGATAAGAAATTCTTCAGCATGTTGTATTTCCTGGCACACAACAGAAACACATGCTATTAGACCTCCCACCTGACTGCGAACAATTCCATTACTACCATAGACGTCTATGCCTTTTAAATAAAAAAGGAAGTCTTTGCCTTTTTACCAAGAGAAAAAAAAGAAATGAGTAACTCAGAAGGGTAAGTGAAGTTAGTTTCTACAAGACCACTCAATTCCAGCCCGCTGCTTAAAAATTTTTAAAAACAGTTATTTTCTGTAGTCATCTAATTAACTTTTTTTTTCCCCTCAAAGCAAAGTAAAATATATTCCTACTCACTGCTACATCTTCTTCCGGCAATGATTTCCGCTCTTTTTTCTTCTTATGTTTCTTCGGCAAGATAAATACTTGAAAAAAAAACACACACACACACAGAAGTTGGGGAGTTTTTCCGGAAATACAGGCAATAAAGTTTACAGTAGAGAATAAAATTGGGGCAAGTAGAAAATGGATGTTTGGTCTAAGAATATGGGGAAAAGTAGGTGTGTTAAAGGCAAGTGCGTGGGCTGCACGGCTGGGTAGCCGACAGCAAGCAGTCGCACGTGTCAGCGGCTTCCATTCCGGTTCACCACGTGGCCGTAGCGGGGCTTAAACATGCCGAAGTGGTCGGCCGGCAGACCGGTAAGTTCCGTAAGTGACCCCGAGGGCTTGTGGCCCCTAAACTTTCTTTCGACTTAAGACCGTGCAGGTGCCGGCACCCGAGCACTGGGCCCTGGGCCCCTTTCCTTCCCCGCGCGTTCCTATCACCTTTTCTTCCCTTCACCGCGCGGCGCCGCCCGCGGCGTCCGAGCTGGCGGCGGCAGACGCCTTCCGACGGCGACCCGGGCCCTAAGGGGACTGTACCGTCGCGGGAGACCCGGGGCTCGCGACGTCACGTCACTGCGGGGGCCTCTGGTTCTTCTGCCCACACCCATGGGGCCAAGGCCAAGCGACAAGGTCGGCAGGAGGCCCGGAGGCTGCAGCTCGGGCCGCGACGTTGTCCCCCCAACCCCCCGGCTCTCCGAGCGGGCGGAGCTGGTTTCAGCCCAGAGCACTCAACCCGGCCACCCGCCAGGGAACGACTCTTACCTTCCTCATCCGCCATGTTGCCCAGCGGAGCGTGCAAACCGCGTGGGCCACCGCCGAAGGAACGACGGTAGACTCCCGCCGCCGTCAGGCCTTGCCGCTAGGGCCCGCCCACCTGCGCGCCGCCCCGTACGTGTCGCGCCGTGGGGCGGGGACAGGCTGGCGGGGCAGAGCCCGCAGCGCGCGCGGGACGCCGGCACCATCTCATTGGCGGGCTGGCGCCGTTGGTGGCGCGTCTGCGCATGCGCCTTGAGCCTCGCCCCGCCCTCATTGGCTCGGTCTGAGGGCGCCTGCGCAGCCCGCCTCCGCCGCCCGTAACCTGTGGGCGTGACAACAGTTCCCGTCTCTTCGCTGGGTTTAACCCCGGCGTGGGTACCTCGTAAGCCCGCTGAGCGCTCCTTACTTTTGCTCACCAACCGTTTAAGGTTGGTGTTGGATCAGTCCTATTGGAAAAATGACGTTTTACCCACAGAGAGCTTGAAAGTCCTTTGCTATTTTTTAAAAATTCACATCCAGCTAGAACCGCACTGGCCAATAGGAATAGAGTGCGAGCCACTTGTGGCGTTTTAAATTCCAGCAGCCACTTGGACAAACGTGAAACTGATTCTAATACCAAACTTTAACCCAGCCATCATTTCAACATATAAGCAATACACATCATTATAAATGAGATGATTTTTTTTTTTTCTGTGCCAAGTCGTTCCGGTGTGTTTTTCACTTGCAGCACATCTCGATTTGAACTCCACAGCGCGGCTCCATGTAAATTGCTCAACAGTCACGACTCGCTACTGGCGAGATAATCAAAGTCCTCAGCATCTACCAATCCATGAGTAGTTCATTACTTCCCCCATTCTCTTATAATGCTTAATTGGTACATATTTGGATAATTCCAGTTGTCATGAATCGTTATCTTATGGACTTTACCTTTCTCCAACACTTATCTGATCTGTTAGCAAAGCCTGTCACCTTTACCCTCAAGAGATCCAGAATCTGATGGTTTTTCACCACTCTCACTGCTCTTACTGTAGTTCACTCCACCATTATCCCTCTCCTAGATTTCTCCAGTCACCTCCTGCAGTTCCCCCTACTTCTGCTTTTTCCAACTGTACTGTCTTCTCAACACAGCAGCTGGAAAGAGCCAAAAACTGTAAATCTGGCCATGTCCTTCCTCTGCTCAAAGCCTTTTAGTGGCTTCCCACCTGTAGTGGAATTACGAACAGTGATCCCCGTAATACATGTCATAACCGCTGGACCCTATGAATATGCACGTATTTTTTAAAAGGGTCTTTGTAGATGTAATAAAGTTAACAATCTAGACACGAGATCATCCTGGATTACTCAGGTGGGCCCCAAATCCAATGATAAGTGTCCTTAGAAGAGGAGGAAGAGGGCACAGAAAGAAGAGGAAAAGACCACTTAAAGACAGAGGCAGTGATCTGACTGATTTTAGCCTTTCAGCCTCTAGAACTGTGAGAGAATTAACTGTTGTTAAAAGCCACCCCGTTTGGAGTAAATACGAAAGTGCAATCTCCTTTCATTCACCCCTCTCCTGCCTCAGCCCTCATGGCCGTTGAAGACTACTCCACAGGCACACTCCCTCCTCTTGAGGCTTTTGCACCTTCTGTTCCCTCTGCCTTAAACGTGCCTTGTTCACTGTCTGTCTCTTCACAGGAATGTTAGCCTTATGAAGCCAGTAAAGTTTTTTAAATGAATCTGTGTCTCCTGAACCCAGAAACCCCTCAGACCCTCCTTTACCAGCAGAAGCAGTTCCTCCTCCCCATCTGCTGATGCTGACTCTGCCTTTCTTGGAGATTTTGTAATGACATCACCTGGTCAGTTACCAAGCAAGGAGAGGCCAATTCTCCTTATGACCTACTCCTCCCATCCTGCATTGTCTCCAGTCCCAGGACTGGGGGAGGTGGATGCTGGAATGGCATTGCCATGTGCATCCCACTGGCTCGCCCCATAACTACATGTCCTGAGAGGACTAAAAGGACATTCCTTTCACCAAAATGTGGAGACATACTTGGGTGAATGCTCTGGAAAACTACTCTGGGAAAGGAGGTGGGCGCTGTTGCCATGGAACGGGCTTGCGCTCTCATGAGGTCCTAGAGCAGCAGAATCTAAGTGGTGTCACTAAGTCTCATACAGACAGGATGCGGATCACAGCTGGCAGCTGGAACCAGAATGCTTTCGCCCCACGGATCTTTGCTGGTGGCTAATCGATCATAGATAGTATTCCAGTAGTAGACATGCTCTGTATAACCCTGTCAACTGAAATAAATGCACAACCTTAAAGTTAAGAGTTACGTTTTATTCAGTGGACAATTATGAGGACTCAGCCCTGGATGACAGCCCCTCAGATGGCTCTGAGGGACTGCTCCGAAGAGGTAGGGGAGGAGCCAGGATACATAGGAACTTTACAACAAAGACCAGGTAGTTGGAACAATGAAAGATTACTTGTTATCTAAAGAAAACCAGGCATCTCAAGTTAAAGAATTTAGCGCTTTTCTATGTATGGGAGGAAGCAAACATTTGGGCTCATTGAATTCATTCCTTTGACAAGCACCTAGCTAGCTAGGGCCAGTATCCTGTCCTTTCTTATTCTGAGTCCCCTCAGAGGGCACCATTGTGAGTGGCTGCAGAGGCCTGGCTGCAGGCTTGTCTCCACTGGGGGGTGGCAGCAGCCACTGATGACTTGATGACTTCAGCACTCTGTTTACCGATATGGTTTGCAGTATTTTTCGTTCACAGTGCTCTCTCCCTTGGTCCTAAATTCGACCAATATTTTGGGAGACATTTCATGACCAATTTTGTCCCACGATACTAGGAAGGCTCATTCCTAGATCGGGCAGAAGATTCTGTCGACATGTCACTCAAAAGTGTTAACAGATATCAAGCCCTGTTGATACTCAAAAATTCTCTGGACCACCTGTCTTACTAGTCTGTCATGATCCAGGAGAATATTCCCTCTTGTTGCTTCTTCCCATATCTAGAGTTGCACTATTAGAATTATTGGTCTCACACAGAAGTATATATCTGACCTACTGTTTCAAGTTGTCTAGTCATTATTTTATCAGAGGCTCAGTCACACAATTGGTAATGCAAGAAACAATTTTGTAAAACAGGCAAAATATAAATAATATAGTTAGCAGTATTGGTAAGGTCAAAAGTAAGAATTTAAGCCAAAAACTTCATTAGGTGCCCCTCAGTGTATCCCCAGGTCATCTGACTCAGTCTGTTCTGTACTGATCCTTATCTTTAAGGAAGATGTTATATACGCATTGTTCATAAGACTCCCAGCCAAATTTCCTAGTGTTATTACATTGGTTATCTTTAATATAGTTTGACTTTTTTCCAACTTAAGACAGCCTTTAAATGTAAATGTCCATACCCTGGTGTTAACCATATAAGTCCTTTCCATAATTGAGGGAGGTTATATCCTTTGGCTGAAATTTTGCTTGTTGCCTTGATTGAGCTCAAGTGATTCTTATATGAAAATTCATATTCATGGTCAGGCTCAGAGCAGGTATTATTAATTGGCCAGGTGAGGTCTCCCACCTTGTAATGTCAATAGTGGCCTAAACAGAACTATAATTTCTTTTTTTATTTTTCCTAGAATAAATTTTCTGAGGGCTATCTAGTTAGAGCCTTGGAGTAGGGAAACCCACCAAGATAACACAGAAGTACTAGATATGGGTAATTTACCATAAACCTAACAATTGGATTAGTTCATAAGCAAAGGTGTGAGCAATTATCAAAGTCATTGGTATACAGGCCTGGTCCGGTGTCTCGGGTCAGCTGTCTACCTCAGATGTCATCTTCCTCTCATCCTGGCCTGGTAGCTTCTTCTCCATTTGAGCATTGTTTTTAGGTGAGCAGTCCTCTATAGGCCAGTCCACTGCAGGGGCACTTTCAGACTGGAAATTAATCCAAAAGTCAGCTTAATTCAGCTTTGCTGTGTATGGTCTAGTTAAGAGTACCTGGTAAAGGGTCCTTCCATTCAGGTTGGAGATAATTCTTTTAGTCATACCTGTTCCAGTATGTATAATCCCCTGGTTGCAGGTGATGGGGCATCGGTCCTTCACCCAAGGAAAGATTACTGAGCTTCAGAAACAAACCTAGAGTGTCCTGTTAATAATTCAGTTAAACTTTGCAGCAATGTAACATAACAGCAAGGAATGATCTGGTGAGTCTTAGTAAATACAGACCTCCAGCTAAATCTGGGATGCCTCAGAGGGCCTGAAACATCCCAAAGAGAGATTTAGAACTAGAATTTAATATCCACTGAAATTTAGTCTTTTTCTCTCTAAGGTTACCCTCATTTTATCAAATATAGCCAAATGAAGATTAATTTGTCCGCAAGTCTGATTATTTGATCACAGAGGCTCTTTTAAATTGGCTGTGCTGGAACTTTTTATAAGGAGTCTCAAGCTGAAATTTTAACAAGGTCTCCTAAGGCCAGGAAAGCCACATTAAGGGCTTGTCATAGATTTTTGCCTTACCGATTTAGGTGAATTCTTTTCTCTTTAAGGCCCTCAAAATACCTTGAGATTCCTACACCTGTTAGGAGGTGATTTTCCTAATTTATCTGATAGAGCCACTGGGGACCTAAGAATTTCCAGTCTCTGCAGGGATCAGATAGAGAGAAAAGATAACTGTTCCAAGTCTGCTTACATAGGTATAATTTATCAAATTTCTGTGAGTCATAATCAGCTTAAGGAGAAGGGTTTCTTTATATCTGGGACACACAGATTAAAAGGCAGTAATATTTCAGACAAAATAAAAAATTATAACCATATTCATCAATTTACTCAGTCCCATGTAACTAATCCTTTTTTGTTGTTGTTGTTAAGTTTTATGAAATCAGAGGCTCCATCAGACTTTTAAAATTTCTTACCCAGTTCAGTTCAGTGCTATAATCTGAAACTTATCAGAAAATAGTAAATCTCCTTGAAGAGAATGCATTATGCAAAGGCATCAGAATAAAACAATAACTGTCTATAAATGACAAAAGCCTTAAAGCATGGTTAGTTACACTGTAATCGATAAAGAAATCTGGTTACAATAACCAGAATTATGACTGGTAACGTTTCAGACATACCAGATTTTTAGGGACTTTATATAATTTCTAGAATATCTATGTTAATGACATTTTTTCATACAATATAACCTAAGAAGATTTATTATTCATTTGGCAATACTTCCCTAGTGATTTAACGTACCAAATGAAACTTATTAGTTTAAAATCTCTCTTTGGGATGTTTCAGGCCCTCTGAAGCATCCCAGATTTAGCTGGAGATCAAAAGAATTCTGATTAAAATTTGATATTCGGGAAGCTTGTTAAAAATTTTTCAAAATACTTGGTCAGATAAAAGCATAGATCATTGTGGAACAGTACTCATTCATTAACAAGAAAATATTTCAAAGATAAATGCACAACAGATCACTTAAGGGGTAAAAGAAACTTTACAATCTGTTACTAAAGGTGGATTTAACATTTTAAGAAAACTTTGTCCTCTTAACAGAGAGAAAATCAAATATAGCCTTGTACCAGCTCACCTCTAAGATTCATTTACTTCAACTAAATTTTTTCTAAACTTAGCCAACCCTGACCATATACAAACTCTTTCCTCAGGGTTCCTCTTTCACAAACCTTCCACCACTTTCTGTACCCATATTATTTTGTCCCTTATTTTCTCTTCAATTCAGAAGTAACCAGACTCAGGATGAAGTCACTATTTTTCCATTAACAAAATATAATTCCATTCCTCATGCCTTCTTTTATACGCTCGTCTTACTTTCCTAGCATACTGAGATGTTTCCCTTAATAGTAGAAAATATTTCAGGGTGGCACCAACCATTTATTAATATTTCTAAACACCTTTAGTTTCTCTGTAAGAGGAAGTCAATGTTCAGTAATTAATGTTTCAATCTTATTTTATCTGAAAATGGCATAGCCACTTAATAAATTCCCATCATTTAAGTTAATTTAGCACAACTCTAGAATTTTAAGATACCAAATATTTACAGAGATTATCTTAAGCATACATTTCTAAAAATATACTTATTTTTAAAATATTTACCCAAAAGCTCTTATCTCATTTGTGTTTAGTTTACTTATAAGAATTTAATCACATCAAATTACTATTATTTTTCTTTTGATAAATCTGCAACAGATATAACAAGATCTTATCTGACTTTCATTAAACCTAGGTATAGTAAAGGTATTAATATCAATGACTCTAAAGATGTCTAGATTAATTAGAACAAACTTAAACTAAACTTAATACCAGGTATTAACTTAATATTGAATATTTTCCAGTTCACGTGAACCTGAAAGTCAATTTGGCCAGTTTTTATTTTAGAAATATTTAACTTGTAAGCGCTTACTTTTAAGTCAATTAGAGCTCTTTTATAAATTTAATTTTGATATATTTTAGCAGTAGAGACATTTCACATCTATAATGTGTACACAGACTTATAAACAGACAAAACTAGAGATCTCATAGCTTCACTTTAAAACTTAGTTGAGAGTTAGGGGTTACAATATAAATTTACTGCTTGTAAATAACAGTTGGGATCCCAACTGTTTGCTTACTATTTATGGAAAAGACTTTCAAGATTTGTATTTATCCTTGACAAAGTCTGAAGGACCCATCAGAGTTCTGAGTTCTAAAATGCCAAAAATTTCCTTGGCCTTAAGTTTTACCTCATTGAGCTAATTAGGCTCAGTCTCAGGTCATTGTTTGCTGTATTTACATTTTTGATCTGCAAGACAAAGACAGTTGCTTCCAATTCCAGTTCCCCAAAGAACTGGTCTGTCACGTAGGTCCAATGGCAATGGCAATTTCCCCTCCAAACAAAGAATTCCATGTTTTAAAACTTTAGCGTTTACTTTACCGTGTCTTCAAAGGCTTGCATGAGGCATTTAGTAAGATCCCTCTTCCTTGAGTTCCAAGTTAAACCCAGGGTAAATCTCATTATTTTTATTAGCCCCTGAATATTAGTTTTTAGTTTTACTTTGCATTGTATGGCTCAGGTAACTCTACTGGTTTCCTTTAGCATGTTTAATATTTCCTGAGGAGCACATTTATGTGCCCAGTCTTATAATACCAAGCAAGAGAAGCGTTCCCCATCGAAACATAGCTGTCCCACAAGATAACTAAGCAAAACAGGTTTACATAAAGTCCACTTAAATATAGCAATTTTTATAAACTTTTATCTCAATATTATCAACTCATACCTTTAATGTTAGTTTTTATTAAGTTTAATCAATAAGTCTCATTTTTAGAAGGAATCTTCAAAGCCTTTTTCTTTTATCTCTTGTCCATTTTATCTAATTTTATATGAAAGTCTCTGGGATCCCCAGAAGAGTTTGAGCCAAAGGACTTAGGCCCTTGTCAATCTTTAAATTTGATTAATTAATCTGTTGCCCCAATTGTTGATCAAGTATCTCAGTGTATATTTTTTCCAGCCCTATAATTATATATTTTTTAAACTAGGGTAAATAGAATGAACTTGTTTGAACGTTAATGTTGGGGACCAGTAGGTGGCCCCTTTGGCCTTTTTAATCTTACATAGTGTCGTATCAAAACCTTGTATCTTAATCCATAAATGTCCATTTTATTTATCCCATTTTAAATAACCATCTGAAAAATATTTATCCATTTGGGGTAAGCCCCTTATCTTTTTTCCCTTGTTAAGAAAAAAATGTTTTAAACATTTTCTACATCCCTTTTTCCAGTTACTCAACCTAATTAACACGAATTATTCTTATGTCTTTATTAGCACCTCTCAAACCCATTGAGGGGAAAGGGAAAGCACAAGTGTAGCCTTCCAGACCGGTTTTTGTTGTTGTTGTTGTTGTTATTGTTGTTGTTGTTTTAAACTAAGGGAGTTCTTAGGTTACCCATTAGATATATATTTTTCCACCTTTAAATTTGATTGGTTCTTATAGGTACCAATAAAACAGCTGTTTATAATGAGAGCTCTCTCAAGTTTTACCAATTAGAAGTTTCTCCAATTTAAAGGATCCATCATCTGGCCATCAATGAAATATATTAGTAATGATTTTAAACCAATAAGACAAAGAGACTTCCCCACAAGAGAGTGGGCGGTGCTGCCTAAAATAAAATTCAAAAGTTTACTCCCCCAAAAAGTAAAGGCCTTTGTGGTCCAGGCTGATGCAACAAAAGTTAAGATGGTGAAATGCCTGAGAATTGGTGCTATCAAAGGAGTGCTCAGAACCCCAGTCTATTTGCTTGGCTGCCATGTGTACACCATACTTGTACTTTTGGATGGCAGAGACCAAGTATTTTTTTTAAAACGCACACATAAACACATACACATAAAACGCCCAGAGAAAGACAAAACATTTACATTTCAAGGGCACAGGAAGAGAAATGCAAGTTCCTCCTAAAAGGGCTTTTGTTTTTGTAAGGTCAGAATTCTGAAAAAAAGGTTGTTATCAGGCCAGCATTTTTTTTTTTTTTTTTTTTACATTTAACTGCGCACACAATAAAAGAGCCGTGGCTTAATTATTTTCAGGGTAAGATTTTCTTTAATTCCTAATTAAGTTGTAAGTACATAAGCCTGGCTAGGGTATTAGTTGGAGGCTGGCAATCTGTGTTCCTTTTTCTTTTGTTCCGGAAGTTATATTCCCCATTTAAGGTCCGTTTGTCAGAGTGAAATCGCTAAGGGCTTTCCCTACAGGGACAGCTGCACGGCATGAGGTCTTCGCCTCCACCGCTCCTGCAAGTCTCTCAGTCACCTTAGAAAGTCATTGCCAGCCAGGAGGGTTCCGTCTTTGGAGCCAAATGGCTCTCACAAGATTTCACTTTTATCTGGACAAACTCTACTAAGGTAGCCAATTCAAGGAAAGATGACAGGCCAGTTGTCCTCCTTAATTACCCAGTCCAACACTACTTAGTGTTCTCTTAACTGAACAAAGTCTTCCCAGTCTTTCAACTGAGGATAAAACCACTCAGTGTCTAAAGTGAGCAAAAATCTCCCCAGTGGCTTTCACTGAGGATAACCCAGGTACCTCTTCTTGAAACTAAAAGCTTCAAGGATAACCTACTCCTCCAGAGAGTAGTGTAACAGCACCGAATAAAACTCAGGGTCATCGACCAATAACGGCAGATCCTAGAACCAGGAGAGACTCACCCAAATTCGTCTGGACTCTCCAAGGAGGCGGGTGAGCACAAAGGGCCTCTGCTCATACCGAGGCTCTGGATCCTCGGAGAGTTCATGTGAAGGAGCGGAGTCTGCTCTGGGTCCCTTTGTAGTGGTTGCCAAAACTGTCAACTGAAATAAATGCACAACCTAAAAGTTGAGAGTTATGGTTTATTCGGTGGACAATTCTGACGATGACAGCCCCTCAGATGGCACTGAGGGACAGCTCCGAAGGGGTAGCGGAGGAGCTAGGATGTATAGGAACTTTACAACAAAGACCAGGTAGTTGGAACAATGAAAGATTACTTGTTATCTAAAGAAAACCAGGCATCTCAAGTTAAAGAATTTAGCGCTTTTCTATGTATGGGAGGAAGCAAACATTTGGGCTCACTGAATTCATTCCTTTGACAAGCACCTAGCTAGCTAGGGCCAGTATCCTGTCCTTTCTTATTCTGAGTCCCCTCAGAGGGCACCACTGTGAGTGGCTGCAGGTGAGTGGCTGCAGAGGCCTGGCTGCAGGCTTGTCTCCACTGGGGGGGTGGCGGCAGCCGCTTATGACTTGATGGCTTCAGCACTCTTTGTTTACTGATACGGTTTGCAGTGTTTTTCGTCCACAACCCCAACAACAAAGACTCTAGGTCTGGTGAATGGCAGCCTGCCTTGAATCACCACAATGGAAAATCATGGCCCCTCATTTAATTCCCAGACCCAGTCCATTCACAGACTCAGAGCCCTCAAGTGAAGGTGAGGCCAGGTCCATGGAACACTGCTTTCCCCTGACACCACAGAATGCCACTGTGGTCCACTGGTCAGAAATGAAGTGTTAGTCTGTATCTCTCTCCCTGTACTCGCCTCCACCCTATGGCTGTTTCTCCAGTTCCCGATTGCCTAATTGGAATAAACACAATGGCAGCTGGAAAAATTCCCACAGGGGCTTCCTGATTAAAGGACTGAGGACCATTAAAAAAAGAATGGTCAAAAGGAAGCCCCAGACACTGTCCCTTCAATTATCTGGCACATTATCATAATGAAGTCCCAGGGGACTGACTTGATCATCTCATTGTCCCCCAAGACATGCTTCTCAACTACTTGAATGGCACCGGGCTGATGCGACCTGATGCACAGGAAACAGCAAATATTTCATCACGGAGTGAGAAATAAGCCCCCTGAGAATTCAGGGGCCCAAGACCTTCCGGAAGTTTCTGGGCACCAGTGGACTGAGGCATATTGAGATGGTCCCCTCCAAAGAGAAAAACAAGTTGCTGTACCTCAAACCCACTGTCCCTAGGAAAGAAGTACAATGCTTGGCGGGCCTCTTTCTAGAGGTGGCACACCCCATTCAGCTGCTACACCGAGGCTTTTCCAAGTCTTGATAACAGATTCACAGCTGAGGCCTCTGGAATTTGGGATAAGACCTACACACACACACACACACACACACACACAAATTTGCTGGAAGGAAAAGCCCCTGACTTGCTTTTTAGTCCTTGATTGAAACTGAGTGAATGTGTGATACAAGTGACCTGAACTACACATGACGAACTGGGGATTGTTTGACCAACCAAGTCTTGAAGTTAGGCGTGAGCAGCAACACTCCACCAGCAAGCATAGCGGTGCGGCTGCTGGGGAAAATCGTCTGGCAGTTCCTTAAAAGATGAAATATACAGTTGCCATATGACTCAGCAATTCCACACCTAAGTGTATATGCCCCAAAGAATTGCAAATAGGTGTTGAAACAGATGCTTGTACTTGTATATTCGCAGCAGCATTATTCACAATAGCCAAAAGGTGGAAACAACTCCATTGTCCCTCTACAGATGAGTAGATAAACAGAAGTGGCCTATCCAGAGAGCAGAATATTACTCATCATGAAAAGGAATGGGGCACCATTACCTGCTATAACCTGGATGAACCTCAAAATCATCATGCAAAAGGAAACAAGCCAGACACACAGGGACAGAGGATCTATGATTCCACTCACATGAAGTAGCCAGAATAGGTTTTCTAGCAAGACAACAGGTAAGTAAATGATGAAGCTTCTGGAAGATTATAGCTCCAGCCATCTCATCTCTTCCATCCATCCTCATCTCAGCTGAAGCCGCAGACATGATGGGGCAGAGAGAAGAATCCCCACTGTGCCCCGTCCACTATTTTTCCTTCTGTCAGAGTATAATCAATGTGTCGATTTCTGGTGTATAGCACAATAGTTCAGTCATACATGAACATAAATATATTTGTTTTCATATTCCTTTTCATTATAGGTTACTACAAGATATTGAATATATTTCCCTGTGCTGTGCAGTATAAACTTGTTTATTTATTTTATGTATACTAGTTAGTATCTGCAAATCTCGAGCTCCCAATTTATCCCTTCCCATCCCTTTCCCCCGCTGGTAACCACATATTTGTTCTCTATGTCTGTGAGTCTGTTTCTATGTTGTAAATAAGTTCATTTGTCTTTTTTTTATATTCCACATATGATTGATATCATATGGTATTTTTCTTTCTCTTTCTGGCTTACTTCACTTAGAATGACAATCTCCAGGTCCATCCATGTTGCTGCAAATGGCATTATTTTATTCTTTTTTATGACTCAGTAGTACTCCATTGTATAACTAACCTGCATTTTAAAAGTTTCTGATGATGAAGCTAATTCCTGACATATTTCCCTAAGTATGTGATATTTCTTCTGCCTTATACATATAGTATAGTAGGAAGGTGAAGTTCGGGTGTTTCCACTTGGGTCTTTCCCCCATGACTGCCTCATTCCATGATTTAGGAAACTGACATGGGGATTCTGCCAATTTTGCATATTTTAGCCATTCTGATAGGTATGCTGTGTTCTCTCATTGGAGTGGTAACATGCATTGCCCTAGTGGCTAGTGATTTTGAACATATTCCCATATGCTTATTTACCATTTGTACATCCTCTTCAGTGAAATATCTCTTCCTATCTTTTATCTATTTTCTAATTGGATTATTAGTGAGTTTTGTTTGTTTGTTTTGTTTTTTACTATTGAGTTTTGAGAGTTCTTTACATATTCCTGATATGAGTCCTTTGATAGATATGTGGTTGGCAAACAGTTTCTCCCAGTCTGTAGCTTGTCTTTTTATACTTTTAACATGGTATTTTCTAGACCTAAAGTTTTACTTTTGATGAAGTCCAATTTATCGATTTTTTTTTTCTTTTATGGATTGTGCTTTTGGTGTCATGTCTAAGAACTCAGCATCGGGTCCAAGGTCTCAAATATTTTCTTCTATGTTGTCTTCTACAAGTTACATGTATGGTCAACTTTGAGTTAATTTTTGTATGAGTTGTGCGGTTGTGAGGTTTTGGTTAAAGGGTTTTGTTTTGTTTTTGGCCAATGGATGTCCAGTTGTTCCAGCACTATTTCTAGAAAAGACTATGCTTCCTCCATTGAATTGCTTTTTATTGATTGATTGATTGATTGATTGAATTGCTTTTATACTTTTGTCAAGAACCAGTTGGGCAAATTTATGTGGGTCTATTTCTGGTTTGTCTGTTCCATTCTACTTATCTACATGTCTATTTCTCTACCAGTACTACACAATCTTGATTACTGTAGCTATATAATAAGCCTTGAAATTGTGTAAAGAAATTTATGTGTTGATTTTGTATCCTATAGCCTTGTAAAACTCATTTATTAGTTATGGGAGTTTTTCCTATAGATTCCTTTGGATTTTCTACAAAGACAAGTATATCATCTGCAAATCAAGACAGTTTTATCTTTTCTCCCCAATCCCTGTGCCTTTTGTTTGTTTCTTTCTTTCTTTGTTTCTTTCTTTCTTTTCTTATTGTATTGGCTAGAACTTTCAGTACTATGTTGAATAAGAGTAGTGAGAGTGGGTAACCTTGCCTTGTTCCCAGTCATAAGGGAAAGTGCCCAGTTTTTCCCCAGTATGTGTGATGTTAGTCATATGTCTTCCATAGATGTTCTTTAACAAGTTGAGGAAATTCCCCCTCTACTCCAAGTTTTATGAGAATTTTTATCATGACTTGGCATTGGGTTTGTCAAATGTTTCTTCTGTCTCAATTGATATAATCATATGACTTTTCTTCTTTTGCTTGTTAACACGGTGGATATCATTGAATGATTTTCATATCCTGAATGAGCCTTGCATTTCTGGGATAAACCCAACTTGGTCATGGTGTATAATTCTTTTTATGTGTTTGTGAATTTTACATCATTGGCTTTTCACACACATGTATCACTGTCTCCTCGTGTTTTCTCCCTTATCCGGAAATTGGAGAAGCATTTTCTTTTCCAATATTCTCTCTTTTCACAGAGAATAAGTTAGATGCATGGCCAGGTGCTAAAAAAAACACTTGCTATTCAGACACTTATATAGTAAACAATTTTATGGTTACTGGGGGAAAGGGATAAATTTGGGAGTTTGAGATTTGCAAATGTTAACCACTATATATAAAAATAGATAAAGAAACAAATTTCTTCTGTATAGCACAGGGAACTATATTCAATAACTCATAATAACCTTTAATGAAAAAGCATATGAAAATGAATATATGTATGTATATGCATGACTGGGACATGATGCTGCATACCGGAAATTGACACATTGTAACTGACTGTACTTCAATTAAAAAAAATTTTTTTAAGACACGTGTATGCCAGAGTGCAGGAGATAAAGCCTATGGAAACTCAAGAGACTACCCTTAATGATGTTTTGAAATTGTCCGGACCATGCTGGATAGTCACTAAGTTGCTGCACCTCATACCCCCTACCACTCAGAAAGAGTCACAGCAGTCGGCGGGACTCCTTCGATTCTGTAGGCAACATGTACTACACCGAATTGTGCCAAAGCAAGGCATTCAGCAAGTAATCTGTGACATACATGTTTCCAGTGGGACCCAGCACAAGGCACAGGCCATGTGACCAACTGCAAGGCTACAGGGACTTCTAGAGTGTTTTTAAAAATTATTTTAAAATTTAAAAAAATTTTATATTTTATTGAATTGTAGTCGATTTACAATGTTAGTTTCAGGTGTACAGCAAAGCGCTTCAGTTATACATATACGTATATACATGTATTTTTTTTCAGATGGATTCCTAGAGTTCTGAAGCAAATCATGCCTTTCAATTAACAGCTTCTGGCTTGCTCTTGGGCTGTGGGCAAGGCTGAATGCCCGACCCCGTGGCACCAAGGAGCCATGTACTTTCACCTGCCCCTGATAAATTGGGTGCTAACTGATCAGGCTCTGGGAGTGGAATATTTGACACCAGACTCAAGCAAGTCCAGAAGTCACCTTAAAGTTGCTCGAGCAGGTGACTCACATCTCTACGGCCCCTGCTGCTGCATGCCACCCTTGCCCTTGACTCACACGTAGATCCTCACAAGTATACGGCCAAGGTCTCAGAAGGAAGCAAAGGGTAGACTCAATTGGTTGAACTGATGAGAGTATAATAAGGCGATTTTTTTTTTACAAAGGTGGGAACAAGGTTAAAGGAATCAGCAATGAGCGGTGAGGTGCCCTGGGACTGACATCATCAGTTGATGTGGTCCCAGCCACTGCTGCGGCCACAGCATTTTGATGGCTCTTCCCAGCTGCTGTGTTGTGAAGACAGTATAGCTGGAAAAAGCAGAAGTAGGGGGAACTGCAGGAGGCGACTGGAAAAAATCTAGGAGAGGGATAATGATGGAATGGACTACAGTGAGAGCATTGAGACCAACCCTGAGCCGCTAGTAAGGTAGCATTCCCAGGAGGGACTAGCCCGCCACCTGGTGGCAGATTGATGAAATCAGCCCACATCCATCTGGCAATTTGTCCTCGCTTGAATAGGTACCTATTGTAATCCATCTTTCTGCCGACATTCCCACCCATAGACTGACGGTCCCTTATTCGCTTCCACAGTATTTCACATAACAGTGCTTCCGATCGAGGAAATCATTATAAGACAGAAGACCTGGGCCATGTGCTCTCGCGGAAGGATTGCACTAATATTACCGGGTGCCGCATGGCCCTGGAGTACCGGCCTGCTGGGATGGTGGATGGTCAGTCTATTGAAAACTCAGTTACCACACTAGTTGGGTGAAAATACACTGAGGGGGCGGTGCTATCTTACAGGGGGTAGATGCTTCGAGTTGGCGCTGGCTCTAAGGTGCTGTTTCTCCACAGCAGGGACCTCTGGGTCTAGGAATCCAGCGTGGAAGTGGGAATGAGTCCTCTCACTATCACACCTGACAATCTCCTCTCAAGGTATTTCCTCCGCAGCCTTGAGCTCTGTTGGTTCCCAAGGGAGGAATGCTTCAACCAGGACCAGAATGCTGGTTCCAGCATATTGCAAGTTGGGACTGCTATCTGGCCATGGAGGGGTCTTTATGTCACTGGACCAACAGGCAAACCAGAGGTCTACCGAGCAGGCTTGGATGGTTGAAATGAGGTGACAGTGGGATTGGGAAGGACTGTGTCTTGAATCCAAGGGATCGTCTGGGGCACCTCCTGGTACTACCACATGCAGGCAGGACCGCTGAGGATTCAAACTCAGTGGGAATAAAGGTATGGGTCACTCATCAGGTAAAGAATTCTGACCTACTGAGGTCCTGGCTGGAAAGCAAAAGAAGGACAGGGAGGGCAGTGGAAGAAGGAAGTTGTAAAGACCAGCTATGGTCTCAAGACCAGTTACAGATGTGGGAATTGCACTAGCTGTGTGTGTGTGTGTGTGTGTGTGTGTGTGTGCGCGCGCGCGCGCGTGCGTGTGTGTGTGTGTGTGTGTGTGTATGAGAGCAAATTCTGTTCCCGCCATTGAACCCTGCCTGATTTGAACAGAAGCAATGAACCCTACGGGACAAGAGCTGGCCAGAAGGCACCCGACGTCGCATGGGTCAGCATTCTGGGCGATGCCCCTAACTTTGGTATCAGTGCTTTTCTGGTTACAACGTATGTTCACAAAGGGAGGAGTGTGCTTAGAAGAGTTGGTGCGCAGTCATTCTTGGACCCAGCTTTTGAAGCCTGAGTATTCGGGTGATTCGGGTTCCTGGGGACTTTTTCGCCGTTTTCAGCAGAGCTTATCACTGCCTACAGGGATCTCTGGGGGAAGGGCACTAAAGAACCATTAGTTTGCAAAACAGCCGGTGGAACAGGGAAGTCACAGAGCAGTCAGGCTTTTCTTTGTCCCTAAGTATGCACATCGCAGGTGCGGGCTCTGGTTTTCGGCTGTCGTGACCCTGGGGCCTGGGCACTCGGCTGGTCCGGGACTGGGTCTGGGCTCCGCGGGACGGTGGCGCGCAGCGCTGGCGCCGGGACGCCGGGCTCGGGCCCCCCGGCTTAGGGGCGGGGCGCCGCGCCTTCCGCAGCCCCCGGGGCCCCGCGCGGGAGCCCGGCTCCCGCTCCAGGGCTTACCTCGGGCCTCTCCTCGCGCCGGGGTGACGCCCGTCCCCTCCCGGGCGGGGGGTCGCAGCGGGCGCTCGGGGCGGCGCTGGGCGGGCGGGCGGGCGGGCGGGAGGGCGCTGGGCCCGCCCCGCCGGCATCCCCGGCCGACTTCCTCCCGCCGCGGGCGGCCGAGCAGCTGGAGGAAGCGGCGGCGGCGGCCACGATGAGCGCGGGCGATGCCGTGTGCACGGGCTGGCTGGTCAAGTCGCCCCCTGAGAGGAAGCTGCAGCGCTACGTGAGTAGGGGCGCCGCCCGGCCGGCCCTCGCAGCCCGGGGCCCCTCTCTCCGCGCTCGGGGCGGCGGGCCAGGCCGGCGGACGGAAAGCGACGTCGCCCGTCGGGCCGGACCGCCCGAGACCTGAGAGGAGCGGGCAGGCGGGGGCTCCTGCAGGCGGCGGGCGCGGCCGCGGCCGCGGAAGCGTCTCGAAATTCGAGCGCCCGGTCCCTGGCGGGGACTGGCCCCGAGTCCCACTGCCTGCAAGGGTGACACGGCCTGGGACAGGGAGAGGGACCGCGGGACGGGGCTGTCCTGGCCGGGCGCGCCAGAGGCTCCGCGTTCCCCTCGGACCTCGAGGAGTGTTCTTCTGGGTGGCTGTCGGGCTGGAGCCTCATTTTCTCGTGGTGTCGCCTCAGCTTTTTCTTTCTCCGGACACCCGACTTTTCTAGTGCCGGGCGGACCCCTGGACTTGGGCTAGGATGCAACAAGGGGCGCTCGGGGGAGCACAGCTCCCTACACAGGTCATTCCCGTTTGAAGTGTACTAGCGACCGCCGAACAGTCATTGTCTCCATCAACGTCCTCAGGACATGGGCTTTAAAACTTAGTACAGTTGCTCAGAGCCCTTTCTCCACTGACCCGGGACAAGACTAGTGTCACTCTCTCAGGAATCTTTAGGAAGTTTTTTAGACGAATGTTCTACTTAGCACTAGATGCCATAGATCTATACATACCTACATTTTTCTGATTCACGACCAGTGTGCCCCCTTCATCATGCTTTTTGAGTCCTCAAGTCTAGAAACACCAGCTCCAATATTTCTCAGCCTCTGAATCACCCAACTGCTTCGCTCATAGTGCAGCTGCTTTGAGGACTAACTGATACTCAAAGGAGGCAAAAGGAGGAAACCTGCTCCTCAGGAGCTACATGGGCAGGTGAGGATTTGCCCCAGAGCAATACTGGCAAAGTCGACTTCACGTAGGTTTCCTTGTTGCCCTTTGGAATGTGAGACATTTTCAGTCTTCACTGGATATTGTCAGAGGGCGCTCACTTTTGAGCAGACCATTTAGAAACCAAGAAGGTGAGGTTTATGGCAGTTGTGTTTGTTTTTTTTTTTTTCCAGTTGTTTTGTATCTTGTCCCGAGCAGACTGGCTTAGGGAAATTTATTAGTATTTCATCAACTTTGCAAAGGCATGGCTCTATATATCTATCATCTCACATGTCTCATTCTTTCGAGGTGGAGTGGAGGTGTGGCGGGTTGTGGACTTTGCACAGCTTACAGGCATGTGGCATGTGTGATGGTGGGGGCGATGACGGACACTTAGATGTCATCTTACCAACACTCCAAGACACAAACCCTGACATCCTAGCCCACGGTTGGGGACTTTTTCTAATGAGGAGCATAGTCTTTTAAACAGTGAATGCTGATTGCTTGGAAGGCGTGCCTGGAACACACCTCAAAAAGTCAGTTTTCTCTTTTCTCTAAGTCCTGCAGGAATCCCTTGTTGCCACTAGATGGCGATCATTTGTCAGTTCAGCGGGGCAGGGACAGCGCTGTGACTCACCGCCACCTTTAACTCGGATCCTGTGAGGAGCAGTTATTCCTTCTTCCCTTAATTTGACCACCAACTGTGAACCAGGACCCATGTCACTGGTTAGAGCGAGAAAAAAGACCTGATCCCTGTCCTCAAGAAGTGCACAGCCTAACCTTTGTAACACAATAACATAATAGCTAGTTACTGGCACAACCAGGGCGATAACCCAGTTCTTTGTGCTGCCAGGCCAAGGAGCAGCAGTCCGATAATGTTTGTGAAATTACAAATGGAAGCTGAGTCTGTTTTTAGGCAAGTCTTTCAGTCCCAGGTGACCTGTGTTTAATCCTATTGGATCCATGAGCCAAGGCAATCAGAAAGTTGTATCGCAGCTCTTTTAAAAGATAGTGATTCCTTTCTATTTTTTGTTTCATAAATATAGGAATATATTCTTGTAAACAGTCAAATGATCTAAATTTAAAGTTTTGATTAAGTCCAATTTGTCAATTTTTCTTTTCTGGATCATGATTTTACCATCATCAAATCTAAGAACTCTTGCCTAACCCTCGACCTTGAAGACTATCTCCTATGTTTTATTTCCTGAAAATTTTACATTTTTTACATTTTATATTAAGATCCATGATTCCTTTGGGTTAAATATTGTGAAACGTGTGAGAGTCATGTTGTGGTTCGTTTTCTTGCAAACCGATTCCATTTCTTGAATAGACTGTCTTTCCTCCACTGATTACTTTTGAAACTTTGTTAAAAATCAATTGGTCATATTTATCTAAGTCTATTTCTGTGTTCTGTAATCTGTTCCATGGATCTCTTTGTTCCTCTTGATGCTAATTGCTGTTTGATGACAACAATTTTATAATGATTCTTGAAATCAGGCACTTTTAAGCCCTCCCACTTTGTTTTTCTTTTCAGGGCTATTTTGGCTACTGTATGTCCTTTGCCTCTCCACTCACTTGATTTTTGTGTGTTACCCTTGTATCCTGCAACCTTGCTAGACTCACGTACTGTTTATGTTAGAACTTTCGATACTATCAGTATTGCATAGAAAATCTGAGAGCAGGCATCCCGGAGTTTTGTGTTTTTTTTTTTTTTATCTTAGGGGGAAAGCATCCTTGATTTTTCCTTTTGTAAGGGAGAAAGCATTTAGTCTTTCACCTTTTATGTCTGTTAGCTGTACGCTTTGTGTAGGTGCCTTTTATCAAGCTGAAGTTCCCTTGTATTACTAGTTTGCTGAGGCTTTTTAAAAATATTTATCTTTTAAAAATTATTTATTTACTTATTTGTTTTTTGTTGAGGAGAGGTAATTAGGGTTGTTTATTTTTTAATGGGGGTACTGGGGACTGAACCCATGCACACTACCACTGAGCTATACCCTCCCTCTCTGCTGAGGCTTTTTATCATGAACTAGATTTTGTTAAATGCCTTTCTTGCATCTATAAAAATAATAATACGCTTTTTCTTTTTTGTCTGCTACTGTGGTGAATTACTCTGATTTATTTCTGTATTTTGAGCCAGTTCTGAGCTCCTGGGATAAACTTCACTTTGCTGTGATGTATTACCCTTTTCATGTATTGCTGGATTTAATTTGCTAATATTTTGCTGATGATTTTTGTGTCTTTGTGCATGAGAGATATTGGTCTGTAGTTTTCCGTTTTTGCACTATCTTTGTCTGGTTTTGACATTACCATAATGCTGGTAACCACTACTCTTATCTCTGTATTTATGTATGTATTTTTGATTTATCGATTTATTGATTTATGTATTGTATTCCACAGATGATTTGTGTTTCTTTCTCTGTCTGACTTATTTCACTTAGCATAATACCCTCTAGGTCCATTTGTGTTTTTGCAAATAGCAAGATTTCTTCTTTTTATGGCTGAGCAATATTCCATTGAATATACAGACCACATCTTTATCCATCAGTGGGCACTTAGCTTGCTTCCCTATCTTGGCTTTTGTAAGTAATGCTGCAATGAACATAGTGGTGCAGATCTCTTTTCTTTTTTTAAATTTTTATTTAGTTCAATTTATATGAGGGGGCGGTATTACATCTATTTATTTATTATTAGTTTTTTTGTAAGTGGAGGTACTAGGGCTTGAACCCAGGACCTCTTGCATGCTAAGCATGCGCTCTACCTCTGAGCTAGACTCTCCCCCCAACAGATATCTTTTTCTAACTAGTGTTTTCAAGTTCTTCAGTTCATATTTATATTACTATAAGGTGAGGGTATAACTTTATTTTACAAATAGTTAATCAACTGATTCAACACCATTTGTTAAAGAGTGCTTTCTCTATACATTTTTTCTTTATATGTTGCCAGAGAGGGTGTATTTTAAGGAATTTGCATATGATTCAAAGTCAAAGCATATCAAAGTATATACAGTGAAAAGTAAGTTTCCCTTTTTCCCTTTTCCCCCAGCTACTCAGTCTCTGTCTCCAGCTGGAGATTTTCCTTCCAGATATATTGCATGCATATACAAGCGTATTTTTTGCACAAATGGTAGCGTGCTGTATTCACTATTTCATAACCCTCCTTCTTGGCAATATATTTTGTGGATTGCTCCATAGTAGCATATATAGATCTCTCGCTATTTTTAACAACTTCATAGTATTTTACTGTATGGAGATACTATGATAGAGCTTTGCTTGTTTCTAATCTCATGCCGCAGTGAGTATCTCTGTGCATTGGTCCGTGTAGTCATGTGCAAGTGTGCTTATAAGAAAATTCTTAGAAGCGGAATTGCTGAGTCAAAGGGTGTGTGAGTGTAAAATGCCAATAGATACTAAACTGTTGTCTTAAGAGTCAGTTTTCACTCCCAGCAACAGTGCATCAAAGTGCTGTCCCTCTGCAACCCCCAAATGCAGTGTTATCAGATGGTGTGATCTTGGCAAAGTCAGTAGTTGATAAACGGTATTTTGTTGTAATTGCATTTCTTTTTTTTTTTCTTTTTCTTGCTCAGTCTTTATTTTTTTAATTGATTTATAATCATTTTACAATGTTGTGTCAAATTCCAGTGTTCAGCACAATTTTTCAGTTATACATGAACATGCATATATTCATTGTCACATTTTTTTCTCTGTGAGCCACCACAAGATCTTGTGTATATTTGCCTGTGCTACACAGTATAATCTTGTTTATCTATTCTACAATTTTGAAATCCCAGTCTATCCCTTCCCACCCTCCACCCCCTTGGCAACCACAAGTTTGTATTCTGGGCCTATGAGTCTGTTTCTGTTTTGTATTTATGTGTTTTTTTTTTTTTTTTTAGATTCCACATATGAGCAATTTCATATGGTATTTTTCTTTCTCTTTCTGGCTTACTTCACTTAGAATGACATTCTCCAGGGACATCCATGTTGCTGCAAATGGCGTTATGTTGTTGTTTTTATGGCTGAATAGTATTCCATTATATAAACGCACCGCTTCTTTATCCAGTCATCTGTTGATGGACATTTAGGCTGTCTCCATGTCTTGGCTGTTGTAAATAGTGCTGCTATGAACATTGGGGTGCAGGCGTCTTTTTGAAGTAGGGTTCCTTCTGGATATATGCCCAGGAGTGGGATTCCTGGGTCCCAAGGTAAGTCTATTCCTAGTCTTTTGAGGAATCTCCATACTGTTTTCCACAGTGGCTGCGCCAAACTGCATTCCCACCAGCAGTGTAGGAGGGTTCCCCTTTCTCCACAGCCTCTCCAGCATTTGTCATTTGTGGACTTTTGAATGATGGCCATTCTGGCTGGTGTGAGGTGATACCTCATTGTAGTTTTGATTTGCATTTCTCTGATAATTAGTGACATTGAGCATTTTTTCATGTGCTTATTGATCATTTGTATGTCTTCCTTGGAGAATTGCTTGTTTAGGTCTTCTGCCCATTTTTGGATTGGGTTGTTTGGTTGTCTCTTATTAAGTCGTATGAGCTGCTAATATATTTTGGAGATCAAGCCTTTGTCGGTTTCATTTGCAAAACTTTTCTCCCATTCCATAGGTTGTCGTTATGTTTTACTTATGGTTTCCTTTGCTGTGCAGAAGCTTGTAAGTTTCATTAGGTCCCATTTGTTTGTTCTTGCTTTTATTTCTATTGCTTGGGTAGACTGTCCTAGGAGAACATTTTTGAGATGTATGTCAGATAATGTTTTATTGTATCTTGTCTTATATTTAAGTCTTTAATCCATTTTGAGTTCATTTTTGTGTCTGGTGTAAGGGAGTGTTCTAGCTTCATTGCTTTACATGCTGCTGTCCAGTTTTCCCAACACCGTTTGCTGAAGAGACTGTCTTTATTCCATTGTATGTTCTTGCCTCCTTTGTCAAAGATGAGTTGACCAAAAGTTGGTGGGTTCATTTCTGGGCTCTCTATCCTGTTCCATTGGTCTATATGTCTGTTTTGGTACCAATACCATGCTGTCTTGATGACTGTAGCTCTATAGTATTGTCTGAAGTCTGGGAGAGTTATTCCTCCAGCCTCTTTCTTTCTCTTCAGTAATGCTTTGGCAATTCTAGGTCTTTGATGGTTCCATATAAATTTGATTATGATTTTTTCTAGTTCTGTGAAATATGTCCTGGGTAATTGGATAGGGATTGCATTAAATCTGTAGATTGCCTTGGGCAGTGTGACCATTTTAACAATATTGATTCTTCCAATCCAAGAGCATGGGATATCTTTCCATTTTTTCAAGTCTTGTTTAATTTCCTTCATCAATGGTTTATAGTTGTCTGTGTATAATTCTTTCACCTCCTTGGTTAGATTTATTCCTAGGTATTTTATTACTTTGGGTGCTATTTTAAAGGGGATTGTTTCTTTACTATCTTTTTCTGTTGATTATCGTTAGTGTAAAGAAATCCAACTGATTTTTGAACGTTAATCTTGTAACCTGCTGCCTTGCTGAATTCTTCGATCAGCTCTAGTAGTTTTTGTGTGGACCTTTTAGGGTTTTCTATATATAGTAACATGTCTTTGGCATATAGTGACACTTTTACCTCTTCTTTTCCTATTTGGATCCCTTTGATTTCTCTCTCTTGCCTGACTGCTGTGGCTAGGACTTCCAAGGCTATGTTGAATAGGAATGGTGATAGTGGGCAGCCTTGTCCCAGATTTTAGTGGGAAGCTTTTGAGTTTTTCACCGTTGAGTACTAGGCTGGCTGCAGGTTTGTTATATATAGCTTTTATGATGTTAAATATGTTCCCTCTATACCCACTTTGGTGAGAGTTTTTATCATAAATGGGTGTTGAATTTTATCAAATGCTTCTGCATCGATTGAGATGATCATGTGGTTTTTGTCCTTTCTCTTGCTGATGTGATGTATTACACTGATTGATTTGCATATGTTGAACCAGCCTTGTGTCCCTGGGATGAACCCCACTTGGTCATGATGTATAATCTTCTTTATGTGTTGTTGGATTCTATTTGCTAATATTTTGGTGAGGATTTTGGCGTCTATGTTCATCAGTGATATTGGCCTATAATTCTCTTTTTTGGTAGTATCTTTGCCTGGTTTTGGTATCAGGGTGATGGTGGCTTCATAGAATTTGTTTGGGAGTATTCCCTCCTTTTCAATTGTCTGGAAGAGTTTGAGAAGGACTGGTATGAGTTCTTCTTTGTATGTTTGGTAGAATTCCCCAGTGAAGTCGTCCGGTCCTGGACTTTTATTTGTAGGGACGTTTTTTATTGCTAATTAGATTTCATTTCTAGTGACTGGTTTGTTCAAGTGTTCAGATTCTTCTTGATTCAGTTTTGGTGGACAGTATGTTTCCAGAAACTTGTCCATCTCCTCTAGGTTATCCAGTTTGGTTCCATATGGTTTTTCATAATATTCTCAAATGATATTCTGTATTTCTATTTTATTTGTTGTAATTTCTCCATTTTCCTTTCTTATTTTGCTAATTTGTGCTCTCTCTTTTTTCTTCTTTGTGAGTTTGGCCAGAGGTTTGTCGATTTTATTTACTTTTTCAAAAGACCAGCTTTTGATTTGATTGATTTTTTCTATGGTTTTTTAAATCTCTATTTTATTTCCTCCCTAATCTTTATAATTTCCTTCCTTCTGCTGCCTTTTGGGGTTTTTTGTTCTTCTTTTTGTAGTTCTTTTAGCTGGTGGGTTAGATTGTTTATTTGCGATTGTTCTTCTTTTTTGAGGAAGGCCTGTATCACTATAAACTTCCCTCTTAGCACTGCCTTTGCTGTGTCCCATAGATTTTGAGTGGTTGTGCTTTCATTGTCATTTGTCTCAAGGTATTTTTTAATTTCAGCTTTGATTTCCTCATTGACCCAATTTTTTTTTAATAACATATTTTTTAATCTCCATGCTTTCCTTTTTTTCTCCTTTGTTTCTCTGTTGTTGATTTCTAGTTTCATGGCACTGTGGTCAGTAAAGATGCTTGAGATAATTTCTATCTTCTTAAAATTGTTGAGGTTTCTTTTGTGCCCAAGTACATGATCAATCCTGGAAAATGTTCCATGTGCACTTGAAAAGAATGTATATCCTATTTTTGGGGCATGTAATGCTCTGAAAATATCCACCAAATCTAATTTTTCTATTGTATTATTTAATTTCTCTGTTGCCTATTTATTTTCTATCTGGAAGGTCTGTCTAGTGATGTTAATGCGGTGTTAAAATCTCCAACTGTGATTGTATTCCCATCAATGTCCCCCTTTATCTCTGTTAGTAATTGTTTTATGTGCTTAGGTGCTCCTATATTGCGTGCATATATATATTAATGAGTGTAATATCCTCATCTTGTATCACTCCTTTAATCATTATAAAATGTCCTTTATCTTTCTTTATGGCCTTTGTTTTAAAGTCTATTTTGTCTGAAATCAGTACTGCAATACCTGCTTTTTTGGCTTTTCCATTTGCATGGAATATCCTTTTCCATCCTTTCACTCTCAATCTATGTGTGTCCTTCTCCCTAAAGTGGGTCTCTTGTATGCAGCATATTGAAGGTTCTTGCTTTATTATCCAGTTTGCCACTCTATGTCTTTTGACTGGAGCATTTAGTCCATTAACATTTACAGTAGTTAATGATAGATGTGTGTTTATTGCCATTTTGAACTTATCTTTGCAGTTGACTTGGTATTTCCTCTTTGTTCCTTTCTTATTCCTTTTGTGGTTTGGTCATTTTCCTTTGTATTACTATGGATTTTATTTAGTTTTTGTGACTCCCTTGTAGGTTTTTGGCTTGTGGTTACCCTTTTCTGTAAGTCTATTAGCCCATTACTATATCTCGAACCCATCCTACTGAAAACAAAAAATTTAAAAAAAGAAAGAAAATAATACTCTATATTTCCCTGCCTCCCTCTCCCACTCTCATTGATTTGTAAGTCTTCTTTTATAATTTCGTGTTTATTTTCTTTGTAATTCATGAGTTATCACCTTTCCAGTTGTGAGTTTCTCATTTCTGTAGCATCCTGCTGCTTTTCTCTTTAGAGTAGACCTTTCAGTATTTCTTTTAGCATGGGTTTAGTGTTGCTAAACTCTTCTAGTTTTTGCTTGTCTGTGAAGTTCTTTATCTCTCCTTGTATCCTAAAGATAGCCTTGCTGGATAGAATATACTAGGCTGCATCTTTTTTTCATTCAGGACTTTGAATATATCTTGCCACTCCCTTCTGGCCTGTAGTGTTTGTGTAGAGACATCAGCTGAGAGCCTTATGGGGGTTCCCTTGTAACTCACTCTTTGCTTCTCTCTTGCTGCCTTTAGGATCATTTCTTTATCCTTGACTCTGGCCATCTTGATTATGTTATGTCTTGGTATGGGTCTGTTTGGCTTCTTCCTGTTTGGGACCCTTTGAACTTCCTGTACTTGGATATCTGATTCCTTCTTTAAGTTTAGGAAGTTTTCAGTCATGATTTCTTCAAAAACCTTTTCAATCCCCTTTGCTCTTTCTTCCCCTTCTGGAACCCCTATTATGTGAAGATTGGCATGCTTTATATTATCCCATAGGTCCCTTATGTTGCTTTCATTTGTTTTCATGTGTTTATCTTGCAGGTGTTCCGATTGGGTGCTTTCTGTTGTCTTGTCTTCTACGTCACTAATTCGTTCCTCTCCATTATCTAGTCTGCTTTGCACAGACTTTAGATCCGTTCTCATCTCAGCCAATGAGTTTACCAATTCTACTTGGCTCTTCTTTATAGCTTCGATTTAATTTTGACGTATTTTATCTGTCTAAACACTATCTCTTTTAGTTCCTTCAATACTTTGATCACTCCTTTTTTGAAATCTTGATCTAGTAGGCTATCGATGTCTATTTCATAGATCGTTCTTTCAGGGGATTTCTCTTGTTCTTTTAATTGGGAATGGTTCCTCTGCTTCTTCATGTTTCTCATACCTCTCTGGCACTGTGGCTTATGGAATATCAATTATCTATTGTGGTCCTTAAAGGAGTTTATTTATTTATCTATCTAATGCCTATGTAGGAATAAAACTTAAAAAGTAAAAAAAAAAAAAAAAAAAAAAAAAGGAGGGAGAGAGAAAGAATTTTAAAAGAAGGGAGAAGAAAAACGTTTGAAAACAGTGTATAATGAATTGTAGAAGCGCAATTTGAATCAGACTAGCATTCGAGTTGAGACGTCTTTTTTAAAAACCCTTAAAAAGAAAAGGAAAAAAGATCAAAAAACGATATTTTAAACCTATTTATAATCAATAACAGGAGATTAAAACCAAAAGAAATGAAAATGAAATCAGGTGGATTTTAAAAAAAATAATGATATAACTACTTTAAAAGAAAAATTTTAAAAGGAATTAAAACTAGAAGCATATACAATTGTTTAGAAAGAAAAATTTAAAAAGGAATTAAAGCTAGAAGCATATACAATTGTTTAGAAAGTAGAAATTTAAAAGGTAATAAAAATAGAACAGATAAAAAAAGATATGATAAAGAGAGGATTTTGAAAAGGGGGAGAAAAAAAGGTTTGAAAACAGTGTATAAAGAATAATTGAAGAGCAAGTTGAAGCAGAATAGCAATTGGGTTGAGACGTCTCTTAAAAACCTTTAAAAAAGGAGGAAAGAGAAAAAAAGTATATTTGAAACCTGTGTTTAATGCATAACAGGAGATCAAAACCGAGAGATAAAAATAACATGACGTTGATCTTTCAAAATATTATTTTAAAAGAAAAGTTTTAAAGGGATTAAAACTGGGAGGATATATAATTGTTTAAGAAGTAAAAATTAAAAAGGTAATAGAAAATACAACAGGTAAAAACGATTTTAAAAAGGGGGGGGAGGGGGTGTTCTCCTGGAGATTGTGCTCTGAATGTGAAGTCTTTCTGTCTTCGTCCTGTTTTGGAAGCTCAGCTTGCTGTTTCCCGAGGCACTGCGTTGGCGCCCTCGTCTGTGCTGCTCCCGGTGCCTGTCGGCAAGCAGATCGCGCCCCCTCCCAGCACGATGTTCCTGCGGGAAAGGCGGGGGGCCACCCGCCCTCTCCCGGCGCCGGGCGCTCCGCAGCAGCTCCGCCCCTGGTCTGCGCTCCGCAGGCGCCCCACCCCCACCCCCAGCCCGCGGAACAGCCCTGCCCCTGCTCCGCGTCCAAACTCAGCTCCTTGTTTGTCCTGGCGCCGAACTTTGCGAGGCACCAGGGCGGAAGGGTCCTATCTGACTCGGGCTGCAGACAAGTCTCCTTCTGGCCTCCGAGGCTGCCGAGCCCCCAGGCACAGATTCAGGTTTCATCCCCACCCCAACCTGGGTGCCGAGCGCCAGAGGATATGGCGGCCGCACCTGAGCCCCGCCTCTCTTCCCCCCGAAAACCTTCCGCGGGTTTTCAGAGATGGGGGTATGCACCCTTCCCCCCAGCGCGCATCAGCCGTGCTGTTTCATGGAGGGCCCAGGTGGTTCTGCCCTGTGCACCCACAGCCAGGGCACGCAGCCCCCTGCAGTCTCCCAGGGCCGCCTGGGTGCAGCTGCCCGCCTCCCCCGCCCTGCTCGGGCAGCCTGGCCTGGCCCCCAGCTGCCGGCCCGCGTCTCGGGCTGGGTGTCGCAGGGACCCTCTGTGCCCATTTGACTTAGTTCTGTCGGTCAAGCGCTGCTTTGTACAGATCCGAGCCTCGGAGGCTCCCCCTCCGTCCCGCTGGCCTCTCGGTTGGAGAGGGAAGACCCAGCAAATGAGCGGCAGTCCTTTGCCTCTCCCTCCTTCCCCGCGGGACCCGTCTCGCTCTGCTTTGCCTTTTCTTGTTTCTTTTTTCCTTTTCTCCTACCAGATTTTTGGCGTCTCTGTCTTTCGAAGAGGGCGATGTTCTGTCGGAGTTCCGCAGGTGCTCTGGTTGGCTGAGTGGGTCTGTGGATGTGAGTCTTGGTGTATTTGTGGGAGAGGGTGAGCTACGTGCGTCCTTCTACTCCGCCATCTTGGCCTCGTCCCTTTTGTCTCAGTTTTTAAACCGTTATTGACTAGTTTACGTCCACCGCACAGGTAGTACACTTGCATGTTTCAAAAATTTAAAAAATACTTAAAACATACACTGAGATATCTTGTCCTCACGTCTGTCATCATCTATCTTAATTGTCCTTAGCCCTCAAGTAACCATTTTTATTAGTTTTTTCCTTCATCCTTCTAGTATTTCTTTATATAAATACAAGGAAATATGTATATAGCTTATTCCCCTTTTTCTTCCACAAAAGATAGCTTACTCTCTGTACCATTCTATATCATAGTCTGTTCATTTAAGAAGACATCCACGTGGCCAACAGGTTCATGATGGAAAGGTGTTCAACATCAGTAATCATCAGGGAAATGCAAATGAAAACTACAATGAGATATCCCCCACACCTGTTAGAATGGCTGTTAGCAAAAAGAAAAACTAACAAGTGTTGCTAAGGATGTGGAGAAAAGAGAACCCTCGTGGACTCTTGGTGGGAATGTAATTTGGTGCAGCCACTGTGGAAAACAGTATGGAGGGTCCTCCAAAAATTAAAAATAGAACTATCATATGATCCAACAATTCCACTTCTGGGCATTTATCTAAAGGAAATGAAAACACTAACTTGAAAAGATATCTGCACTCCCACGTTCACGGCAACATTATTTCCGATAGTCAAGGTATGGAAGCCACCTAAGTGCCCATCAACAGATGCCTATGGAAAGATGCGCTGTGTATATGCATACAGTGGGACATTACTCAGCCATGAAAAAAGAATGGCAGCCTGCCATTTGCAACAAGGTGGAAGGAGCTTGAGGGCGGTATGCTAAGTGTAGGGTCTCCACAACCTGGGTTGACTTGAAAAGTGGGACTCTCAGCTCCACCTGCCAAAGCCCTTGGACTCAAACATGTCTGCAAAGCAGGGGTGGTACCTTACTGCGCAGTGTGACCCCATTAGGGCAGCGTCTTGCCACATGTCTCACACTTCAGGGAGGCCTGTGACACTTCTTCCCCAGGGAGGTTACCTGCTTAGCGCTTGGGGCCCTGGGACACCATGACCCTGGGGCAGGGTCGTGCCCGGTGGGCAGGGCTGTGCGGGGGCCCACAGGAGCCCTGACTGTGTGTTTTATATTTAGACTTTATCCTGGTGCAGATGTAAGGAACGGGTCCGGTTTTTTTCCTTCCACTTGGCTATACAGTTGTGCTGGCACCGCTTGCTGAAAGCGCCCTCACTGGTTTGAGATACTGCCCTTCCTAATCAGATACGAAATTCCCACACTTATTTCCGGTTCATTTCTGGGTTCTCTGTTCTCTTTCACTGGTCTGTCAATTCAGGTGCCATCATTACCCTGTTCCAATTCTAGAGGTTTTACCATCGGCTTCAATACTGATATGGCTGGACCCCTTTAGAGTTCCTCTTTTTTTTTTTTTTTTTTAAAGAGTTTTTAGAGTTTAGAGGTTGGCTCTTTTTGATTTTCTTTTTCCCACATGAACTTTAGAATCAGCTTGCTTACTTGCAAAAGAAAACCTGTTCTTGGGAAGGCGGTTTCTGTGACAAGGGAGAGCTGACGTTTTGATGATGAGCCTTTCTGGCCAGGAGCATCTGTCTTTCCAGTTCAAGTCTGCTTTTATGTCTTACAGGAGTACTTCCAAGTGTTTTTTTCACTCTGGTCTTTACATAATTCTTTTTTCTTTTCTTTTTTTTCACTTTTAATTTCTGCTACAGTAAAATAATATAAACAAAAGCTCTTAGGGTCTTCAATAGTTCTTAAGAGTTTTGGTCTTTACATCATTCTTATTAGGCCTGTGTGTGTGTGTTTGTTGGTTGGTTTTTGTAAACGGGGTTTTCTCTCCATTGTATCTTCTAACTGTTGTTTGTCTGTGTGAGGCTATTGATTTCTGTCTTCACTGAGTTCCTTTGAAAATAGAACTTGAGCCAAAGCTCCACTGGCCAGCGCTTCGTAGGGGTGAAGACCTCAGTGCAGTGACAGTGATGTTACTGACTTGGCCACAGTTTCATGAGAAGACACAAGGTCATGTGGACACAGCTGAGGGTTCATTTGGGTTGGGCCTGGGCGGGAGGGGAGAGACTGTCCACTGAGGCAGCAGGTGGGCCCGGATTCATTTAGAGATGCACAAAACTGGGTGCAGTATAACTTCAACATATTAATACTCTAACCTCTTACGTTTGCATCCTCTTACTGTTTGTAGTGTTTCAGCTGATGCTTTTGCAATTTCCTGGGTGTACAATGTCATCTAAAATAGAAAAAGTTTTACTTCTTTTTTCAATCCTTATGCATCTCGTTTTTTCTTTTCCCCTTGTTTTTTCCCTCAACAATCCACCCATGTTGGTTAACACTCCACTGTGAAACAGTAATATTGATAATGGGCAATCTTATTTAGATCTTGTCTTTTATAGGCATGCCTCCCCCTGTCCCTGAGCGACCACCACCCTAGTCTCAGTTTCTGTGAGTTTGACTATTTTGGGGACCTCATATAAGTGGAATCACACAGTATTTGTCCTGTGTCTGGTTTACCTCACTCAGCATAATGTCCTCCAGGCTTATCCATGCTGTCACAAATGGCAGGATTTCCTTCCTTTTTGAAGGCTGAATAATATTCCACCGTAGGAACACATTTTGTTTATTCATTCATCCATCAGCGAACACTTAGACTGTTTCCATGTCTTGGTTATTATGAACAATGCTGCAGTGAACACGGGAGCACAAGTATCTCTCTGAGATGCAGAATGTAATTCTTTTGAGTATGTACCTGGAAGCAGGATTGCTGGCCCATATGAGTATAAAGTTTCAGTTATGCAAGATGAGTTACTTCTAGAGATCTACTGTATAGCATCGTGCTTGTAGTCAGCAACACTATATTATGCACTTAAAAGTTGTGAGAAGGTTAGATCTCATGTAAGTGTTTTTACTGTGTGCACACACACATACACATACACACAGTAAATTTTTGGAGGTGATGGATTTGTCTATTACCTTAATTGTGGTGATGGTTTCACAGGTGTTTATATATGTCAGACTCATCAAATTACGTACAGTTCTTTGTCAGCTATACTTCAATAAAGCTGTTCTTCAAAGAAAGAAAGATACTGGCTTTGGGGCTAGGAGAATCCATTTTCTTCATGTTAGTGAAATATTCCACGATTCCTGTATTACCAAGTGTTTTTTTCATCAAAAATCATTATTAATTTTTAATAAAAAGTTTTTCACCATATGAATTTTGCATTCAATCTAGCAAAACAGTGAATTCTACTAATAGATTATCTAATATTAAACCACCTTTCCATTTCTGGAATAAGCCCTGGTTGGACAGGGTATATTTTAATTGTGTTGTTGGATTACGCATACTAGCATTTCATATTGGATATTTGCATCAGTATTTATAAGTGAGATTGGTCTTTGGCTTTAAGTTTGCCTTTATTTATTTCTGTACAGTCTTTAGCAGATTTCGGCATAAATTTTATACTTGGCTCATGTAAAAAATTGGAAGTTTGCCATATTCTAGAATATTTTAAGTAAAGTTGGAATTAACAGCACTTTGAACTTTTGGCAGAATTCCCCCTCTAAACTATATCTGGTGCTTTTTTTGTGTGTTTAGATCTCTGTCAACTCTATTTCTTTTATGGAAATTGATCTGTTTAGTCTATCTCTCCCTGAGTCAGTTTTGTAAATTGTACTTTTCCTGGAAAAGTATTTATTTCATCCTGGCTATCAAATTAATTACATATAATTTTATGAAATGTTCTTATGATTTTTTAAAATTTGCTTTTACTCTTCCGAGAGGTACTTCTTCCTTATCATTGTGAATTTGCACTCTGTCCCCTTTTCCCCTGTTGGTTAGGTCAGCTGGTGGTTTTCCTTTGTTGATTTTTGTTTTTGGAGTTGAACCAGTTTTTTGATGATAGTTAGTACTACTTCTTAATTTCTCTAAGTCTTTAATTTCTCCTTTTTTAATGTATTAATTCCTCCGTTCGATTTTGGTGTATTTTAGAGATGAGGAAACGCAGAGTGACCACACACTCCTTCTAGCTATTGTACCAGTCAGGGCTTTCATTTGCAAGCAACAGAAACTGATCCTGAAAAAATAGACACATAAAAATAAATAAACAAATGTCTTCTGTACAGCACAGGGAACTATATTCAATATCTTGTAATAACCTTTAATGAAAAAAGAATATGGCAATGAATATGTATATATGTATATGCATGACTGGGACGTTGTGCTGTACACCAGAGATTGACACATTGTAACTGACTACTGCAATTTAAAAAAAACAAACACAAACAAAAAAACCCAACAAAACAAAATAAAACAAAACATATTGGGTATCTCACAGAAATGTTGAGAGTGCTGGAACCAGCTTTGAGGTTAAACAGCCAGGAAAAAACACCCAAACCACAACTCAGAAGTAGTTCTGGTGAGAAATCTGTTGTCACTACTGCCTACCTGCTCCTCTCTTATGTCAAAGAGCGTGGATGACTGGCAGGCTGAGTGATGCCACTTATCTCTGGTGTTGTCAGGAGCCGACCTAAGAGTCTGTGAGCTGTGAACGAAACTGTCAAGTTTCTGCGACCTACACGAAATAGTAGGGAAAAGAAAGATGAAAGACAATTACTGAAATGTCACAGCAAAGCATAACATATGAATGGTTCCTCTGGTTCCTGATTCCTGTTTCCCTTTTGCTCAGCCAGTACCTTAGCCGATCAGGGTTCTTCACCTGGTGAGGTGACCTAAACCTTCATTGCAGAGAAGTCTGAGTCCTTGGTGGTCCTACCAGTGCGTTTTGGGAGTTGGGAGATTAGGGTACTCAGACTCATCTGAATGCCTTGAGATTCTCCAGTCCGGTTCTCAGGGTCCCAGCCTTTCTTAAGCATGCTCTTGATTCCACACGTGAGATCTGGTGGAATAATTTGGCAGTTTGTAGTGGTCTGAAACTCAGGTTAGTTCTGGGTGTTCACAGCCTGCGGATGTAAGATATAAGAGATTCTTTTAGCCCTGCCATAGAAAGGCGAGTGTTTCGACCATGCCTCTAGCCAAAAATTGGTCTTTGAGCTTGTCAGCCTTTTTCTTTAGACTCTCCAGCCCATTCCAAAGCACTTGGTGCCTCACAGCCTTCATTGCTGATCTGTAGTAGTGAACACTGACCTCCCTCTCTTCATGCCTCCCGCAAACCCTGACCTCCCATCAGTACGTCAGTGTGATCATTCAAGTGCTGTGGGGTCTGCAGGAGCAATCTGGAGGCCCCAGCTGTGAGGGAGACTAGGAAAGAAAGGGGATTGATGGGAGTGCAGCAGAAAAGGAATATGTGAGGATGATTTTAGAGTAATAACCAATGGGAGTTGTCAATTGCTTAATTAAAAGGTATGTGAGAGAGGGGGACGCTGAGAAGGTTGGCCAGTCACACCAGTTGCTGTGATTTGAAAGGATATTAATGGTATCCTCATTAAACACTGGCCACGTTTTCGACCCGTCATTTGTTATCCGGACACTTCCAGTGACAGGAAGCCAGTTATGTAACATGCTTCCCAAATAACCGTGTGACAGCTCGGACTGTGAGAATCCGGTCCTGCTGCTGTTGCCCCATCTCATCCTGGTCCACCTCAAGAGCCCGTTCATGCAGCCACCCCTGAGTTCCCTGCTCCAAACTGCCACCAGGACTGAGTCAAGTCCTCCGAACAGAGAATGTCTCGGGCAGAACAGAGGAGAGCCAGGCGATCCTGCCTCATTGGGATGCTGTGCTGCTGAGCGGGCAGCTGGAGACCCCATCAGCTCTGTTCTGGCAGCCGCATCACTGATGAGTCACACGGAGCTTCCTGTCAAGTGAACCCACTTTTCCTCTGTGCTCTCTCTTCTCTCATCTGTCCTTGTGCTGTAGAGGTTTTGTTTTGTGTTGGCCCAAAGCTGGACCTTACATTGATTACTGTTCAATTTCACCTTTTTCTTTGCAATCGGTCCTTTGTGCCAGTCTGTCAACATCTTTTTGGGCCCTGATTCTGTCATCTAGGGGACAGAGGGCCTTAGTTTGGGGGCCAACCCTCAAAGCCAGCACATTGAGGCTGGAGCATACTGAGTTTGAATCAGTAACTGGGGGGCAGACCACAGTCATTGGTATTGGGGTGTGTGTCCAGAGCTCAGCGTGGGACCTGGAGGGGAGGTAGGAGTTGAGATCGTGGGGTTGGGGGTGAGATGATCCAAAGAGAGTGTGATGAGGAAGAAGGAAAGGGACCTAAGACAGAACTTGGCAAAGGACAGCGAAGCGTTTTCTCTATTTGCAATAGAGAGCTGGTTGCATTGTCAGGACCCAGGGTGTGTTTTCCAGAGTTCTGCTCATGGCTATTTAAGTGACTGAGGCTAGAGTGCTCTGGGTAGAAGACCAGAAAGAACCCCCCTTTCCCCACTTAAGACCTTCTCCACAGTTCTTTCTCTGAATATAAGTAGCCACTTGTTCAGAACCTGCAGAGAGTGGAGAAATACACACCACAGAGAAGCAAAAGGAAACCAGCTCTTTCTCAGTTGGCCGCTGGCAGCTTTCACCACCATAGTGTCTCTGCATCCACTCGCCTCTAGATCATCACAGTCACCACTCAAATCTGGTTTTATTTTCTGAGACATTAATATGAGGAATCCATCACCAATCTCAGTAGGACACATGGCCTGCAGAGGTGGTATTCCTGTACTTCCGTAAGGAAGACAGTCCTATCTGGTTGTCTTTTTGTGCCTTAATACCTGCAGCCCCTATTTGAGGGACTGCTCTCAGCCTACTAGAGACCCTTTTCTTTGTACTTTAGAGATCTAGGAGTTTCTGGAAATTGGCACCCCATACCCCTTATACAGGAAAGGCAGCAGTGGGGACTCATGGAGGCTCTTGGGGGCTATCACACGGCCATTGGCTTTTCTTCAGAGCGATCACTCTGGCAGCTGGATTGAGAACAGACTGTAGGGACGAGGACAGAATCAGGGAGAGCAGGGGAGAGATGACAGGGGAGGGGGGCAGGGGAGGGGTATATTCCGAAGGTAGAACCAGCAGGGTTTTCGGATGGATTGGTTTTTCGACGATGGAGGTGTCATATAGTGTGGAGGGAACAGATTTAGCCTTTTGATGGCTCTTTAGTTTCTTTCTGATTTTTACCCATTAAAAATAATGACATTAGCATCGTTGTGTACATGGTGGAAAATTTTGGCCAATCTGATGGGCAAAGATATCATAGTTTTACTCAGCAATTTCTAGATATATGATTTGGGGCCATTGGTTTCTTCCATGAAATGCTTCTTTCTTTCGCATTTTTCCTATGAGGTCATTTATATTTATCTAAGTGTTTTCATAGAAGCTCTTTCTGGACTTGGTTTCTTAAATTGTAGCTCCCTACAAGTTCATTATTTCAACTTTGCTCAAAGAGTCTCTCACCACGGAGATTTTTGAATGTTTGGTAAGCAAATCTGTACATCAGTTCCTTTATAGTTTCTCATTTGTTTGGTATCTCGCAGTATATTCGTGTAACAATTAACCATCAAAGATGAAAAGCAAATGAAATGGAGAAAAATCTGTTTTATAATGTTGGCGTGGGGCAGGCCTCCCAACTTGTGTTATGCTGGGGTAGCGCTGAAGGGACAGCAGGGGTCGCAGTGGGTGTCCTTCTTGGGGTGGAGCACCCCTCCTGGTCCTGGTCCGTCCCCCGCCCCTTGCACTGGGAGCGCAGGGGCCACGGCCTGCAGTGAGTGTCATCAAAGTTGGGGCTCCTTCCCTTGCAGGTTGGTGCCTGAAAGTGCCTGAAAATGCGGTAGCTTCCTGCCAAGTAGTGCCTGTCAAGTGTGTGGGTAAAAGCCTTCCTCTTCACTGCCCAGGCCGGGCCTGCCCCTTCCATCCATGACGCTGCAGCTGCAGGGCTTAGCAAAGCCTTCTGCTAGAGACCTTCTATTTGGGTAGCTCAACTTCTCTTGCCTTCTTTCCACATAAGAAGTTGGCCTGGCTTTATCTCCACTTGCCAGCATGGTCCCGACGGGCTGCTGTACTGTCCCCTCCCAGGCCTCCTTTTCTGTAATTGTTTCGGTTCATCACCACCAGTTCCTATTTCACAAGAAGCAAGGCTGTTACATTGTGGCTTTCAGCGCTGACAAGAAGTCAGTGGTTTGGGGTCTTTGGCTGTGAGTGTGGTGTAACTCGAAATTAAACTGAAGTTTGAGTTGTAATTGCACCCCACCCAAATTTTCACACCAAGTGAGAATTCTAACATTGCCTGGCCCAAAAGCAGTACACACTTCAAAGCCTTAGACCCGAAAATGTGATTCTGATCAATGTAAATATGAAAGAAATGAAAAGCATTGTCAGAGAATTTCCTCCAAGACCGACGCCAGACTCAGAATGTTTCTATCTTTGAGATCTTTGGAACTTTAGAGACCAGATGACTCTCATACTCTTTAAACTATTTAGGCACAAAAAAAGATGCAAACTTTTTCAATAATCCTGATACCCAATTCATAAGAAGATCACAGTACAACAAATAAACCTGTAGGCCAATCTCAGTACAACAAATAAACCTGTAGGCCAATCTCAGTACAACAAATAAACCTGTAGGCCAATCTCAGTACAACAAATAAAACTGTAGGCCAATCTCAGTACAACAAATAAACCTGTAGACCAATCTCAGTACAACAAATAAACCTGTAGGCCAATCTCAGTACAACAAATAAACCTGTAGACCAATCTCAGTACAACAAATAAAACGACAGCTCAGTCTCAATACAACAAATAAAACTGTATATCCATCTCACTTAATGGAGATATGAGAAACTAATTCCAGATGTGTTGTATTTAAATAGAAGAAAATGAAATGTAATTTCTGGAAGAGAATGTTATCGAATCTCTGTCTGATCTTGGGGTTGGGAAACCTTTCTAAACATGAAAGCAGACCAAAAAGTGTAAAGGAAAAGATAGATTATTGCTGTATGAAAAGAAAACATTTTGGCTCATTCATTTATCCATTCATTCAGTCCTTCAACAAATATTTAGTGAGCATCCTGTATATGCCAAGCACGACTTTAGGCATTGGTGTTTCAAAAAACAATATTAATCTTAGAAGGCAAATGACAAATATGAAAATTTTTGCCTCATATGCAGCAAAGAGTTCATATCCTTTAGCTCTATCTCAATCATGAGAAAAAGAGCAACATGCCAATTGAAAAATGGGCAAATTATATGAACAGAAGTTTACAGAATAAGATCTGCAAAGGCCCCCCTGTTAGACCTTGGGCAAACACAGATGTAAACAGCAGGCTTTTGTGACTTCAGACTTTCTCAGAGAAAGAAAGCGACATATTCCTGAGTACATGTTTATATAATTCCCCTCCGTGAAACTCATCAAAAAGAATGAAAACAATCCCAAATAGGGCAGGGAAATCCAAGCAAGCCATGGAAAGACCTCACCTCCGCCCTGGAAGGGCGGTGTCTGAAGGGTTCCAGTGAAGGCTCCTCCACTCGGAAACAAGGGACAATGAGGAGAGCAGGAGGGGGGGTTGAGGCAAGAGTGGGGTGCAGACTAGAAAAGCATCTTAGGATGATGGTCTGCGTGCCCCAAGGCCTGCCTGACTCTAGTGCTGCATAGAAGCTGAGCCTCATTAGTGTCGGTGCTGGCCCTGGACCAGGGCTCATCAATTCACTCAACCAATGCGTCTGCATCCTGATTCGCACATGGGTTCCTGGGATGCAGACATACATTCAGCTCAGCAGGGAGGAGGCCAAGGGAATTTGCCTTGAACTATAAACAATAAAGGGTTCTTCCTTCTGACAGACACATGCGCTTTGAGCCAGTAATGAAACCAAGTTGACATGGAGGCCGTTCTCTTCCACTCCAGGTACTTGCAGCTAAGTCTGCAGGCAGGTGCCCTCTGGGATCTGAGCTTCTCTGCTGCTGAGACAGGAGCTTAAATAAACACTGATGTCCTGTGGTCTCTTGGGCAGAGTGGCTTCTATTGATTCAGAGTCTCGTGCTGGCCAGAGGCTGGGAGGCGGTTTTAGCAACTTCCTCCAACCAGAACAGCGCTGGGAGCGGGGACCCCTCCTCCTGCCCGCCATCCTCACCTCCTTCCCTCCCGCCCTCTGGCCCCAGCTCACATGCAGAGACATCTGTACTTTGGGGCAATGAATAGATGGCAGGGTTTTCTTTGTACTTTCTGCTGTAGTGCCACATTTTTAGAAAGCCTTTCCAGAGGCCAGTGTTGGGTAAATGTCCACCTCTGTTTTTTCAGTGCTGTTATAATTTCCTTACTTCAATATAAGACTTCAGTTCTGGCGGAATTTATTTTGATTATATGTGCAATGAGATAAACCCTTATTTCATCAAGGTTGCCTGTGCCCTCTCGGCGCCAGGCACTACTGGGACACCAGAAGGCTTTCCCTCAGTATTAAACCTCAGCTATCTTATATCTAATCATGCAAGAGACTAGGTTTTCCAAATGCTTTCCAAAGTCGTGTCTTTCAGGAAAAAGAGCAGGAAGACCTCTTGCTGGACAGTGAGCTCGTGCACTTTCTCCTTTTCTAGACCTTTTATCCTCGGCTTGGGAACCCAAATACACACCCTCCTTACTTCCTCTGGGGATGTTCTGAGCCCCTGGACCTGCATGTCTGTAGTCAGTGGACTGCAGCCGATGATCTCGCTGTGGCAGGTGGTTAAGATCCGGGGTCCTCGAGTCGACGATGCGAGTTCCACCCAGTGTGCTTCTCTGTGCCTCAGTTCCCTCACATGTATACAGTGGTATAAAGGGTATGGACCCCACAGGATCCATGTGCAGGTTAAATGACTTAATGTAATCCATCCAAGGCACTTAGAACTGTTCCTGGGACATGGAATTATTATTATATCCAATATTCTTGTCATAGTGACCTGTGACCCTTACCTATGGGTATACATATGGAGGGACCGGGGCTCTGTCAGGGCATCCTGTTGCTTTCCCATTGTTGACGGAGACAGTCCTGGGAGCCCTCCCCACTGTGTTCACGGGTATGAGGCTGAGATTATTTTCATGTTTTTGTAGTAAAATATACATAATAGAATCTTGAGCACTTTAATCAGCGGTATTAGGTTTCACAAATCTGGGCCACACATTCTTCATCAGGACTTTCTGCCTCTGTTGACAAGCCATGGAAGCGGTTCCTGTGGGCCAGGCCATGTCCAGGACAATGACAGGAAGTTATTCCACACCTGGGACAAGTCCCAGCTCGATCTGGTAGCCAGCAGAAGGTTACAGGCCATCAAGCTGAAGGGTCACCTGCTCCTGGAAATTCTCGACGCACTGCCCTGGTGTCCCAGGGCTTTCATGGTCCCCCTTGGCAAGGAAGTAGAAGGCGCGGAGAAAATAGGACATTCACCAGAATTTCGTTTCTTCAGGGATGTTCACCTTTCCCGACACATCACCACACCCCAAACTTCTGGAGTGTTTTCAAGGTGAAACCCCAGGAAGAAGATGGGAGCTGGGCATCGATGAAGTTACCGAAAATCTCCAAGTTGTTACCAAATGCTTTCTCTCATCTCATGTTCTGGGACCACATCCAAGATTCCTGGGGGCCTTAAACCTGGCAGTCAGGGATTGAGTCGTTAGGTTTTGTAAACACTAAATAACATGTACGGAGTATATGTCAACAGCAACGCGACAGCCAGAAAAACAAGATGAGGGAGACCTGTTCTAGTCAGAAGGACAGAAAGATGTGAAAGGAAATGAAAAGTCCATAAATCAGACAAGAGCCAACCTTCTTCCTCTTTCCTTTCTTCCCCCGGTGTCTTCTGGACTCCAGAGAAGAATGTTTTTTAGGCAAAGGGACAGAAATGTTCCACTCCAGAGCAAAATGAGGGGAAACTGCTTTGACAGTTCTGCATCCTAGAACCATCTTTGCTGAACATGCTCTGACATGTGACTGTGAGGATACTAAGCTCTGTCACTGGGTTTCTACCCAGACCCTCCCAGTGAACTGCAGGACTAGCAGGAGCAGCCAGCTCAGAAACCTGCCTGGTAAAGGGTTAAGATATGGTACTAGGTCACCAAGCAGGTTGAAGGGCACAATCACACTTCCTCCTGTGGTTCTGTTTTCTTTCTTCTTTACTTTTAACTGATTTTTTTAAAAATTGAAGTATAGTCAGTTACAATATGTCAGTTTCTGATGTACAGCATAATTTTAACCGTTTTTTTTTAAAAAAAGTTTGTTTATTTGTTTTCGGGGAAGGTAATTAGGTTTATTTATTTTAATTTATTTTATTTTTATATGTACATTTATTTACTTATTTATTTACTCATTTATTTATTTTAACTTTTTTTTTATTGAGTTATAGTCATTTTGCAATGTTGTGTCAGATTCCAGTGTAGAGCACAATTTTTCAGTTACACATGAACATACATATATTCATTGTCACATTTTTTTCGCTGTGAGCTACCACAAGATCTTGTATATATTTCCCTATTTATTTTTTAAATTATGTTTTTGATGGAAGGACTGGGGATTGAACCCAGGACCCCAGTGCATGCTAGGCCCATGCTCTACCACTGAGCTATACCCTCCCCCTACTTTCAACTGATCTTATTAATTCAAGTTCTTAAATTAAACAGTGTTCTTGAACCGTGAAAGGGAAGCCATGAAGAAGACACTTCTTTTTCTGGAAAATTAACTGCCTTGACTGCTTCAGAGGATTATAAATACAAGTTGAGAAAGCATCAGTGAAGCTCACTGTGCTTGTTCCATTTGGGGGACTCTAAGCACTTGATAACATTGTGCAATAATCGTACGTGCCCAGTCATGAACCAGAGCCTCCGGTTCGGCTTAGACCCCTCCCTCTCCCTCCATGTCTCCCTCTCGAGCTTCATCATCTGTCACTCCAACCTTCCTGGCAGTCACAAGTTCGTCCAGGTGGTACATTTCATCACAGTGCTTGGCCCATGAGACCGTTGTGAGCATTGTAAGAGCAGGGCCTGGGTAGCACTCATCTCTGTATCCCCCGCACACATCCCATTCGATAAAGGTCTTTTCACTGCAGCATTGAGTGCATTTATATTTAATGTAACTATTGACGCATTTGTATTGAAACCAAGCATCTCACTTTGCACTTTTGGTTGGCCCCGCCTCTTCTAGGTTTCCTCCTCTTTACTTTCTTGACTTCTTTTGGATTGTTCATCTTTTTGTAAACTTACTTAGAAATTTAATTAGATCCCCAGGAGGTTGGAAAGAAATAAGAGCTACTGTGCATTTCACCTGCTGTATGTGCGTGCGTGCGTGTGTGTGTGTTTGTGTGTGTGTGTGTATGTGCAATTTCATCACGTGTGTAGATTCATGTGACCACCACTGCAATCAGTATACCGAGCTGTTCCAGCACACGGGTTACTCTTGGTAACCCCTTACAGCCACTGCAGTCAGTCACATGGTCCACAGTAGTGCACTGTTCCCGATGCCGGAAGTATTTCAGGGACCAAGACAGGTGATGTTCCTGTTGTCACCCAGCCTATGGGCTAGATCGCCACAGGCTGAAGCGCCAGGAGAGCTAGAGGCCAGCTGGTGTTCGCTGGCTGTGTCTTTGTTCTGCGGTAACTTCAGCTGCCCCTCAGACTAGGTCCACTTGCGACTCTGCACCTCCGTTTACCTGTCAGAGGGAGCGGTCGGACACAATTGGAAGGCTTTTCACACCAGATCCAGGCCTCACTGTCCGTAGATTCTTAGCAACCAACGGCAGGTTGCCGACCCATCCTGTGCACATGCGAAGGAAATGATTTCATAGCTTTGAGATTTCACTAGTGCAGAGGGGGCAGGGGGCCAATTCTGCTGAAACAAAGGGACAGTGAGCACTCTTGCCAGAAAAGCAGTTCAAATCAGAGGTGTCTCTTTACAAGCCTCAGAGACACTCAGGATGTTTCTCAGCTCATGTCAGTGTCTTTTGACCGTGGATACAAGCCAGATGGGCTACTTCAGTTTTATGGGAGTGAATTCTGGAGGCTGAGAAGTGAAGCTTGCTCTAACCCAGCCAGGTTTATTTTCTTGTGCAAATGGAATTGAGTGCAGGAATAAAGTGCTCAAACTTCTAACCTTTGTCCCTTGTAGTCTTCAGCCTTGAAAGCCTGTTTTATTAACCGACTGAAGCGCCTAACTTCCAGCTGAGAGACTGCTTCTATCTGGCTCACTGTCCCAGCCCCAGTCCCAGCACATAAATGCGTGGCGAGTCCATCCGGGTGATGAGGTTTGTTATGAGCCCATACAGCTAGTCATGTTTTTGAAGAGGAGTGCTTAGTGAGCAGCCGTCCTGGGCCAGGCACCAGGGAATGAAGCAGAGATCGAGGCAGACGAGGACTCCGCTGACACGAGAAAGAAAAGCCCTAGGTACTGAAAGTGGTGCATAGGGCACTAAGACAGGGTGAGAGGTGGAGAGGGACTGTACGGTTGATTAGTGGTGGAGAGGGACTGTAGGGTCGGCCACCTTCGTGTGGATGATCAGTGGTCTCTCTGAGGAGGTGACAGTTATCTCAGTGACAGGAAGCTGAGATCTGAATGACAGCTGTGCAGATATCTGGTGAAAGAAGGAACAAGTAGGGCAAAGGCCCCGAGATGGAAATGAGATACATGTTCAGGAAAAGCAAAAAGAACAAGAGAAAAAAAAAAGAACAAGCAAGTACAGTCAACAGAACTTGCAAGGATCACTCTCCAAATACCAAAGAGTTGGGTTTAGAAAATGGATAGATGGCCATACTGTTTCCTGAGGTCCTGGAAGGCTGCAAGAGGAGTAGGTTTGAGGCATGTGCAGTGAGGAGCTTGGTTTGGGGCACGTTAAGTTTGAGAGACCTCTTAGATGTGTAAAAGTAGAGATGCCAGATTGTTGGTTACATGGATCTGAAGTTCCCGGGAAAGATCTGGGCTGGAAACATAATTGTGTAAATCAGCATCAAATGGATGGTAATTAAGAGAAATCATACCAGATGAAGGCACGCAGGGAGAGTGGGTAGTTCAATATGGGAGGACAGCCCAGAATAGTGTGTGTGAATGTGTGCGTGTGTACACATCACATTTCTGATGAGAGAAGGTCTGTGAGTTTCATCGTGTTCTCTAAGGGGTTCACAACCATGAACGGTTAGGAGTTCACAGTGGTTCTGAGATAGACGTCTTCCATTTGTTTTTGATGATACACCTGCTTAGAGATGTTTCATGAAACTGCCTTTGATCTCTGTCTACCCTGAGGCTCCAGGTAGATTTTGTGTCCACACTGCCTCTTGACTTCTACCCTCTTGACATGCCTGATCAACTTCTTCCTTTCCCCTCATCCTTGGCGAGTTACCTTTACAAAGGGGGCTGCCTCTGTGCATCACAATCTGTAGAGATGCTTGTTACAAATGCACATTCCTGGGCCCCAAGCCAGGCCTGCTGAATGAGGCTTACTGGAGGTGAGGCCCAGAAATGCACACTTTCAGCAGCTTCGTGGGTCTTCTATTCATCGCCCACCCCTACACTGTTCCTTGCTGTGCTTCAGGCTCACAGACCACTTCTCCAGTGTCTAATGTGTTGTTCTGACTGTCCAGTGAATTCTTCATTTCACATATGCTATTTTTACCTCCACAAGTTCCATTTTGTTCTGTATAGATCTTCCATTTCTCTCTTCACCATGTACACGTTTTTCTGTAGATGTCCGACATTATAATGACTGTTTAAAGAAATATTCTCTGCTTCTTATGTCACCTCTGTCATTTTTAGGTCTCTGTCTATGGACTGATTTTTCTCCTGATTATGAGCCACATTTTCCCACTTCTCTGCATTTCTAGTAATTTGGGGGGGCATGCTTTACATCAGAAATATTATATTGTTGAGTGGCTGGATTTTGTTGTCTTCCTTTAAAGAGTGTTGAATTTTGCTTTGGCAAGCAGTTCAAGACCTTGAAGTTCAGCGTGACCACTACAGGGCTTCTTAAAGCTTTCTGAAAGCTAGTTTGGCCTACTCCTAACTAAGGTGTGGCCTTTCTGTAGTCTCTGCTGAATGGTCCAGGTTTCTCCACTGTAGGCGGTCAGAACTCAAACATCTCCCAGCCCCGTGTGCGCTCTGTTGCTTACTCAGTGTGTGTGTGTCCAGTGGTTGTTTCTGGATTTGCCTCACGGGGCTTCACCCCACTCACATGCATGTTAGTGTTCAGCCAGAGTCTCAGCAGGAAATCCCTATGGAGATTTCTGGAGCCCTTTCTGTACAGAGCACCCCCCTCTTCAGTGCTTTTCCCTGCAGATTTCAACCACCTCAACCACTTTAGAATTCTGATCTGTCTTCTCAGCTCTGCCAGATTGCTGTGTGGGCGGGGGTTCCTTCTAGACGTGTCTTCTCCCTGTGTCTTCTCATTGTCTTTCCTCGGTGTGTGTCTGTGTCTCCAAATTTTTCCTGTTGATCAGGGCACCGGTCACCTTGGATTAGGGCCCACTTTCATGACATCATTTTAACTTGGTAAAGACTCTGTCTCCAAATACAGTCACACTCTGAGGTCTTGAGGGTGAGGACTTCAGCATATGAATTTGGGGGCAGGGACAGAATTCAACCCATAACAGGGAAACTCAGATTCAAGTACTAAGGTGGTAGCACTTTCCTCAGCCTTTACACAGCGCTGCCTCACCCTCACAAGCACTTGGACCTTTGTTTAACCTGGTGGGTGACTATCAGGAAACCACCTGGCAGGTGTTTGTAAACTGTGGAATCGGCGCGTGCCTTTGCTCAGAAGGAGGAGATGCACTTATTCCTCTAACAATTCCATCCAAGCGAACAGGCCAAGGATCTAGACACATCTTCCTAGAGGAGTTCGGTTTGAGCCTCCTGCGTGTTCAAGAGACGAGCACAAACACTTTTCCACAAGGTTACAGGATGTTGCACGGTTTTGCTGCTGGAGGTGGTACTGCCGGGGTGGCAGTGCGTCACCCTGGTGGCTGTGGCAGGAAAGGCTGATGGGAAACCAATCTTCTTTTGATGGTCAGAGCTAGAGAAGCCCTCGGAGCCCATCCGTGTCGGGGGGGCAGGGGGAGCGCTTTCTTCTTATTATTTATCTGTTGAAGAGCCTTGGCCTTTGTCCAGAGAACTTCCCACCATCTGGCTTTGTTTCTCTGCCTAAGTTATCAACTGCGGATGCTGACTGCCAGGACCTCCTCATTCACTGGGGAGAGCAAATGGTGATGCTCTAATGCCATCCTTCATCTTCCTTCATCAGGCAGAATACCTTTATAAAAAGGTGTCTCCCTTCATATGCCCACTGGGACAGCTTAACTAGGAAAGGCAGGGTCAAATAATGAAGTGGTTTCCTGGCATCCTCTGAGGATGACAGATTCTTTTTTTCATTTTTAATATCACGATGAACTCATGGGTTTAAACATATTTGATGGATTTCGAGCCACTGTAATTATTATACTGATTCAAACTCAAATTCTCCTGTCTTCAGCCACTGGGAGCTGTTTCACTGGGAAGAGCTGTTGCACTGGCTGATTGCTTTCAAGAGTCTTTGTCACATGTCTCTCACTTCCAGAAGCCCAGAAGCCTGGTTCCACCTACTTAGCAAAGCGCTCCAAGAAGTACCTCCCCTTACACGGGCCTCTCAGCCATCACGTCCCCCTGGAGGAGGCCTTCCATGGATTCCCCTGCCATTCATTCAACAACATCCTAATATGCTGGACACCGTGCAGACACTGGGGAAGCAGAGATGAACCAGCCACAGGCCCGGCCACGCACAGTCTGGCGGGCAGCAGGGGAAGCGGGCAGATGGACACAGAGACGCAAGATGAGTGCTGTGACACTCTGGGAATCCACAGGCAGGGACTTCTTGGAGCGCTCTGCTAAGTAGGTGGAACCAGCCTTCTGAGCTCCGTTAGGGCCCGACTCTAACTCCCTTGTCCAGCTCCTTGTCCCCCCCAACACTGTTATTAAAGGCTAAGAAATCTGTTTCTGTGGAACTAAGAGGAGTTCACTTGAAACTTGTTTCAGCACCCAGTTTGACTTCCTCTTTCAGAATCATTTTTGGGAAGTACAACAACTTCCTGTTCACATTTCCCTGCCAGAGTGGCCTTGGGAAAGTTTGGGGTGCCCCAGGCTCCGCAGAGCGTATGAACATGCTGTTATTTCTCCCATCTGAAAAACAAGGTCTTAATCACACGGCTTTGTCCCTCTTCCAAGTGGCCACGTCTCTCCTCATGGCTTTATGCAGTCGCTAAAGGCAGAACCCAGCCCAGGCTCGCCTGCCTGGCACTGTTCTTCTTCCCTGTCCCAGCCCAGCATGGAGCCACCACCTCCCTCTTATTCTGAGCCGTGTTGCAGGTCATCAGTGACGAGTGGCCTTCCCATCTTCAGAGATTTGTCAGATTTCTCTGCTGCCTCAGATCTCATGCTCCCTGGGCAGGGAGGGCGCTGAGAACACTCCAAGAGGTGGCTTTTCCTTTGCCCCTGGCCTCCTGGGGAAAGCTGATGGGCTTATAAATGTGTCAGGTGTAGATGAAGCTAAAAAGATACGCAAGAATTCCCATCTAGTGGTCACCAAGCCTCCTAGTGGAACCCCGCACTTCCTGCTGTCACACAGGCCACTGGCCTGGAGAGCAAACCTCAGAGCTATAAATCTCTCCACTTGCATTCACCAACTGCACCATGGAGCATCTCTGATGGAAGAAAGCCCTGCGGCTGGCCCGGCAGCGGGGCCTCCTTGTCTGAGCGTCTGAACTTAAGGAGAGAGGGACTCGAGGTGGGGCCTCCTTCCTCCTTTCTGCTTTGCAAGGAAATTTACAGAAACTGTTCTCAATTGCAAATACCGCTTTCCTGAGGCCTCATACCCAAGGCCTGATGGTCTTACTTCGGGACTTGGCTCTTTTCAAGATTCATGCAGCACTAAGGGAAGTTCCTTCCAATTGTTACTGTTTCTCAGCAGGGGACCGATAGCTTTTGGCCAGATAGTTCCTGCCACCCCCAACCCTTCAGCTTCTAGGACAAAGAAAACACTGTATTTTCAGGTGCCCCTAGGGCACCTCAAGTCCTTGCTGAGAAACACTGGCTTCCATCATTCCATCCCAATTCTCTGAACCTCAAAGTCATACATCAGATGGATGCGAAAACAGTTAACCTTTCCCAGAGGGGATAGTGTTGGAGATTAAATAGGTTATGGGACAGCACTTCAAAAACAGTGTCTCACATAGGAAGTGTAACCAGCCACATTACTTAATTGTCTCAGAAATCTACTTGTGTTTTACTCACCATTGGGGGCCTTATAGAAAAGACAGTCATATCGACCTCAGATAATGCTAATCTTCTCTCCTCTCCAAGGGATGTGATTTTTCTTTTGTGTTGAGCAATTCTCTACAGGGTAAATAACAATGTTGGGTGGCACTGACCACAGCAGGCACTTGTGATTAGCATCTGATTTTAATGTATGATATTGGCTTTGGGATTGAGACAATGGTAAGAAAGCTTCCTTCTTGTTCTTTTTTTGGTGGTGGTGGGGGTGTAATCAGGTTTTTGTTTCTTATTTTTTTATTAACAGAGGGACTGAGGATTGAACCCAGGACCTCGTGAATGCTAAGCACAGCCTCTACCACTGAGCTACACCCTCCCTCTTGCTCTTCATCGTTAAGATTTTTTTAAAAGCATCGGTATACTTAAATTTGGATTACATGCCTTTGCGGCATCAATTGTGAGAATCGTATAATATTCGTCGACCTGTGGGGTGCATCCCCAAGCATGACCGATCCTTCAGCTCATCCAAGGAAGCCAACCTGCAGGGGATGCGCTCGGCCTTTCACGCAAAGCTGGCCGGGCTTGGGGTTTCACAGGGGTGGGCGTACTTCTTTTCTGCCCCTCGTCGCGAAAGGGGCTCTCGGCGGGGTCTGAGAAGCGCCCGCACCGCGCGCAGTAACGCTTGTTGGGCTGCCCCGCAGGCCTGGCGCCGGCGCTGGTTCGTGCTGCGGCGCGGCCGCATGAGCGGCGACCCCGACGTGCTGGAGTACTACCGCCACCGGCGCTCCGGCCGCCCGCTGCGCGCCATCGACCTGCGCGAGTGCGCCGTGCGCGCGCCCGCCGGCCCGGGCTGCGTGCGCAAGGAGTTCCGCGACCGCTTCGTGTTCGTGGTCCAGACCGCCGCTCGGGCGTTCTACCTGGTGGCCAAGACGGAGGAGGAAATGCAGCTGTGGGTGCGGAGCATCAGCCAGGTCTGCAACCTCGGCCACGTGGAGGACCGTGCAGGTGAGAACGAGGCTTGGGCGAATTTATTTTATTTTATTTATTTTTTGGTTTTTGTTTGTTTTTTGTTTGAAGGGGGGGTACTGAGGTTTGTTTGTTTGTTTGTTTGTACTTACTTTAATGGAGGCCCTGGAGATTGAACCCAGGACCTCATGCATGCATGCTAAGAACGCACTCTACCATGGAGCTACACCCTCCCCCTGGGCTAATTCATATCAGACCTGTTCCCACCGAGTATCATGCCAGGCTTCAGATCTGAGCGTGACAGGGGACTTCGACGGCTTCAAAGACACCTGCTCTCACCACCACAGACAATGCATACACTGAAAGTAAAACATGGCAGAGGATATCCTGGAGGGCTCCGATTTTTCTAGAAATATGAAATATCGCCACCTTTAAAAAATTCTTGGAAGTCCAGTTTTTCTGTTGCCTGTTGGATTGTTCAGTAGTAGAGGGGAGATAGACAGAACTCGGCTACTTATCATACGCAGGGAAGAATTCCTTGTATCTCCAAATGGCTCAAGGTCTCTGCGATGAAAATTAGCCCCAAGTTTGCTCTGAGCCATTTGTGGGAGCAGATGACCCACAAGGCTCTTTTTTTCTCTTTCTCTCTCTTACAACCCCACGCCCACCCCCACACGCCACCGCCGCGCGCGCGCGCGCGGGGAGACACACACACACACACACACACACACACACACACACTGTCGTTTCTATGTAATATACTCAGCATAAAACACTTAGGGGTATGATTAACTCACCTTCACGGACTTTGTTGCTGAGCCCCTGGCACCGTGCTCTGACCCTCAAACAATGAAACTTTGAATCTGGTTACTTTTAGCCTCTTCGTCCAGCAGACAGAACCTCACCCGTATGTCCCACATTGCTGAATGCTTCTTATCTGCTGCGGAAGTATCCGCATCCTGACGCTAGGTGGCGACGAAGAGCCAGTGTTGCATCTCCCTCTAGGGTGTGCCCCCTGCCCACAAAGTCCTTTTCTTACAAACCAGGGAAGTTTAGTAAGTGAAGCTACTCAGTCACACTGAGGAGCTTTGAGAGCCCTCAAATAAAGGGAAATGGAATGATGGCAAGTGCTTTATTCTTACTACAGCAGATACCGCTTGCTCGCAAGGTTGCAATGAATCCAACACCATGCAAACAAAGCAGAGCCCCCTGACCAAGTCCTCCAGCCCCAACTAGATACAAATTTAGGTGTCATGTGTGTCCTCGGTCAAGTTCTTCATCTGGGAGTCATCCTAAAACATAGGTATGTAATATGTTTCCCAATATCCAGAGAGGAACAGAAATGAGTAAGGCGCCAGGCAGAAAACAGAAAGCTGTGGCATGAAGTTGCAGGAAGCTACAAACCCCCCATGACCTCTTTCATTCCCTGGAGCCCGCCTTAGTTTTTCGGAGGATGTGGGTGCTGAGTCCTCTTCAGCTGAGAACCACGCCTGCAGAGCTTTCTTGTGGCTTTTCACAGATACATTTGGTTCTGTCTCCAGCAACCATAGGTCGTCAGCACATTGTGGCCAGGAGCTCAGTTAGCGGATGAGCGCGTCTTATCCTCAGACCAGGAAACTTGGAGCAGGTGGGGAACTTGCCCAGCTGGATAGGCGAGCCTGGCCTTGCACCCAGGCAGTTCTGGGCCACTCAGGAATCCTGGATTCCTGCCCACTTGGTTCCAAAGGGACATAAAATTGTGGCTTTTCATTGGGAGATTCTGAACATGGCCTTCACAGCACTTTCTTTCTTTCATTCCTTTCCCTCGTACATCGTTAGCAGTCAGTCATGAACACTGCTCTCTGTGTGGTAGTTGGCCTTTGTCCTCCAGGCAGGGCAGGGTCGTAGTCTCTCTGTACTGGCAGAGGTATAACAGTTCTGGGCACACAGTAGGTGCAAAAAGAAGTATTCTCTATAGACATAAGCAGATGTATATATCTATGTGGGCATATATGCACAATGCACGTGTAGGTTTATGTATAGGTATTTGTTGTGCATAAATACATATCCAGATATGTGTATATATCTGTGTGTGTTTGTTGAGTGAATAAACAGTGATGCTGGGCTGGGGCTTTAAAGAAGCTGTGTGTGGACTATCCAACTTCAGAGTTTCAGGCCAAGAATGCTTGGCTTTTGGGGGGATGTTTTTGGTTTTTGTTTTTTGTTTTTTTACTCTTAATTGATTCAACACTTCACTCTGGGAACACTGGCCCTCTTTCCCAGACATTGTTTATAGCTTGGGGAAATGGGCTCCTCCATCAGTACAAACACCAGCTGCTATTCGCATTTTCTGTTGGGCCTCTTAGATGCTGTTTGAGAAATCGTGTTTGAGCCAATATGAGCCGTTCAACTGGGAAATGATTTGTCCTGCAGATTCCGTGGAGAGCCTCTCTCGCACAGCCTCCTCTGTGCAGCCATCCCCCGCCAGCGCCCTTCACACAAGAGATGACCCAAGCTCTAGTACTGTAGCCACTGAGGAGACCGGAAGTGAGTCAGAGTTTCTCTTCCTTCCTGATTATCTGATTCTGTCCAACTGTGAGACTGGAAGACTGCGCCATGCCAGGTACGCTTCTCTCTTTACAGAACGCACCCAGCTTCCTTGTGCTGCCCTCGTCACCGAGATGCGCTCAGCATCCCTGACTAAGTCCGTCCGTGCAGCAGGAGCACCTTCTAGTCAACCACTAGAAAGGCTGAAGCATGTAGGGTACCCAGCGAAGTGACTCAGGGATTTTAGCGTTGTGGCTTTCAGTTCTAACCTTGCATTTTCATCTGTATCTGACACTTACAGGGTGAAAAATATAAACCAACTCTTTTTCCCTCTGCATCGAGGGGTTGGTGTCAGCGAGGGTTGTAGAAGGAATGCGGCTCTTACAAGTTAAAGAAAGGGCTGGCTGTATTGGAGGAATGGGTTTTGTGGTGGGAAGATGTTTTCTTCCTCAGACTTCGACCCAGGGTCTATCAGTCATCTCTGTGTGCTTGTCTTCCCTCAGCCTACCCACCAGACGTGAGAGCTGGTCCAACTCCGACCGCTCCTTGGAGCAGATGTCATCTGACGACGTTTTCGTGGACAGCCTGCAGCCGCTGCCCCTCAGCAGTTTGATGTTCCGCTCACGCCAGGGCAGTGGCCCTCAGGCTGCTCTGGTCTGGACTAGAGACACCAATGGGCCACCCAGTGACCACTTTTCTTTACCATTGCTGGAAACTTCCTTAAAGGCCAGCATTCAGGTCGATAAAAATCAAGGTTCCTTGCCCTATGGGGTAAAAGACCAAGACGTCCTGGCCCACACACCCCCTCCCCGGCCCCCTAAGCCAAGCCATCTCTCTGAACGGCGCCTGGATGAGCAGCTGGTGTGGAGTGGGCGCAGCAGCATCGAGAAACCAGAATGCACAATGGTCCCGAGAAGAATCTCTCTCTCTGGTCTAGATAACATGAGAGCCTGGAAAGGTAAGTGTTGGATGCTCACATTCAGGTACAGAGAGAATCCCAGCTCCTCTTTACTCCTTGTGTTCTCGGAAGGACGTTGGCCAGTGTCCTTTGCTCAAGCCAGTCCTGCCTCCCAGTGGGGTTAGGCCCTTGGTGGAAGCTTCCCGAATACTAACAACTCTCCCGCTCCCAGGGTGCCCCCACCCTGTACTCCTGTGACTCTGGCCAACGGAAGAGACAGTTGGGTCCCTGGAGATGCTGGAAGAAGTCCGAGCCCTGGTCCCTGAGCCATGTTCCTGCCCATGTGATGGGCTTCCTCTACTGCCCCCACCAACACCAAGCTCCTGGTGCTTGGAGCAGCTCAGGGACCTGCTTTTGCCTTTTTCTGTAAATCCATTGATTCTCATGGGGTTGCCTTGTCCTCTCTCTCTCTCTCCTCCCTCTCCATCCAAATATAATCACTCCTGCACTGCTACCTATAAGGCCATGTTTTAAAGGAATTATGGAAGTTTAAGGAATGCAAACTCATTTCAAATTGTATAAATCTCTCATTCTGACTGAGGCACTAAGTCACTCTGACAAAAACTCCCCAGTATCCCTAGTAATGTGACCACTACACATGGAACTTCCTTCTGAAATGAGTGAGATGACATGTGTGAACAGTGCACAGAAAAGGAAAACTGAAAGAATAGGTGAGCAGATTTTGGAAAGTGAAATGAACAAAACCAGTAAAACAATAGCATATGAAAATGAGTTAAAAGCCTGAAATTGAAGAACAAAAAAATTTAAATGATTGAAACTTTCAAAACAGACATAAAACAATTAGGTTGTGTTGTTTTACACGAAGGGAAGCAAAGGCTAAAGCTGATCGAAGTGGAGGTTGTCACCAAGAAGCAAAGACCAGGACCGCAGTGGCGGACAGACGCCGAAAGGGCCGGGTCCGGGGAGGGAAGGCGGCAAACCGATCGCTCAGCCTTCCGCCTCCAGGTCCCGCGGGAATCGGCGGCCGAGCGGGCTCAGGGCTCATTACTGTCCTGGCGGGTCCCCAGTGACCCGGCACCCTTGTTGGCGAGGCCGTCTGTCCCTGAGGCTCCCCAGCACCCCCGTCATAAATCAAGTGACCTTGTGTGTGTGTGTGTGTGTGTGGAGGGGTGCATCTCAGCTCCGCCCTCTCCCCTGGGGACCCACCCAGCCTGCATCAGTGCCACTCTTTTTGAGGGGAGAGGGGTGTCTACCAAATGACTTGATGTGAAGGAACAGGACAAATTAAAGATCTTAAGGATATGTTTTGGTACAACTTATAGAAGAGGTGAAGGTAACCTAGACGTGCGTGCCTCGCCTTTGTGACCTTCAGGAAGATCACCCTCAGGGCTACCTCTCGTGGCCACGGTCTCTTAGGGTGTGCTTGTCAAAGAGACTCTGACACACCAGAGTTGGGGACCCCACCTTGTGCCAGTCAGTTCTTTGGTCACCCGGTTCTCTGGTGGCTTTCATCTGCTCATCCAGGTGACCAGTCTTAATGAAATCACCCGAGTGGGGGTGGCTTGGTCAGTGGCCACTTTGTGCAGTTGCCCGAGGCCCGGATGCGCCCTTTTCCCTGAATGCTTAGCTTCTTGATATCCTGAGGAATCTGGGATTCAGCCACCTTGTTGATTCTGAAGCTTCATCGGGTTCTCAGCACCTTCCTCCTTTCGTGAGATCGCTGAGGAGAACCTTTGCAGAGTTCTTCAAAGCCACCGATTAGGTGGCCCCCCAATCCTGGTGGTCGTTCTGGCACTTGCGAGCAGGCCTCGGGCATCGTGCTGGGTGCTGGGTGCATGGGGGGCATCCCGAGTGCTCTGGGTACGTGGTGAGGCCCTGCTTCTGCCCGAGCAGCGCGGAAGCAGGAAACCACGATGGCTCTCAGTGCAGAGTGTCTGGCCCGAGGTGACTTGACTTAGCAATTCAAAAACCTTTGCAGATGCAATCTTGGCACCCACTAGATTGCAGATTCAACTGTGAGGCTGCAAGTAACGGTGGCTAAGATGTGACATTAAGTGATGGGTTGGGGGAGTGAGGTCTGCCAGGTTCAGTAACTGGAGGGCAGGCCTGCGCTCCTCAGGCAGCAGGTCCCGCTGTGCCGCCGAGACAGCTGGGCTCTGGGCCTGAGCCTTGTCCGGCAGTTCCCGTCAGTCTTCAGGCAGGTTGTGTGATTTCTCTGAGCCTCTGTTCCCTCCGTTATAAAAGTCTGAAAGATGTTTAATTTCTAGGTTTGTGGTGAAAATTAAGTGAAACCAATATACAGTATCCAGCAGACCGTAGATTCTTAATTTCCTTCTGTGTTACATCTTTCCTGTTCAATATTCTTATGCCTGAATAAGGAAAGTACTAATGGTCTATCTCATACCCAAATTTCTTACTTCCTCAAGCAATCTGGACTCCTGTATTCAGTACATTGATCTGATCTTTCCCTTGAGAAAATGTAATTGGGAAATGTTTGAAATCTTCATGCTGCTTTGAAGGCTGCTCCCCCCGCCCTGTACCTGTCAAGAGCACCCAGATAGCTGCCACCAGGCCCCTGTAAGTGACGGTGCCTGGTTCACAGCGTAGTGCCATTGCACCACGCTTTCTGCACACACGCTTCTTTGTGTGAGTGCTGCCTGAGCCTTTGTGTTTTATACTAAGAACTGTAAATGTTTATGGCTGTAGAGTTTATATTAGAAATTACCTTTAAAAAAATCAAAATGAACTATCCTTAACTTTTAATTTCCCCACCCCTAGTCCCTTAAAGGGATTTAAAATAAACCTCTATTATAGAAAACTTCACACATTTACAAAAGTAGGGAATGGTGTGATGACCTCCTGTGTACCCTTTCCCTGCTTTAACAGTTACCAACAGATGACTGATCTTAGTTTATCTATACCCAACGATTATTTTGAAACATTTTTCATGCTATCACTTCATTCATAAATATTTTAGTATTTATAAAAGATAAAGACTGTTTTAGATTTTAGACTCTGTATCATCTCCATTCCCTGCAGTATCTGATTATAATGCTATACCTTTGAACTACAGTTTAACAAAAACATTTGAGGCAGGGTTATTTTGCTTTTCTTTCCTGGCTTAATTTGTTGCTTAATTATAAAAATGATATATCTATAGTGTTGATAAATATTCTAAGAGTTTTCAATTGCAAGTGATTATTTAATCAGCAACATCTTTAACAAAACACATTCCTCAGCTTATTTTGTTAAGTTTTTATTGTATAAGGAGTGAGTGAATACTTCCTTCCTGGAAAAAAACAAAATTGAACAATCAGAAATCCCTACTATATCCTTTTCAAAGCATAAATGAATCTGAACACATCCACTGCAATGCAGCTGGCTCGCCTTAGATCATGTCAGCACAGGTCTTTCTTTTTTTTTTTTTTAACCCCTTTATTATAGTATAATTCCTGTACAGTAAACTACACATATTTCAGATGTACAATTAGATGAATTTTGATAGATGTCTACATAAATGAAACCACCACCACAATCAAGATAGCTTACGTTTCCATCACTCCTGCAGCCACAGTGATCTTTAAAAATGTAAATCAGATAGTCAGTTCCTTGCTAAAAACCAGTCTATGGTTTTTAGTGCAATGATTTCTCTTTGCACTTAGAATAAAATCTAAATTTCTTACCGTAGCCTGCGAGGCCCAGTGGGCTCTGTCTTGCTCAGATCTTTTTTCTTTTATTTTTCTTCCAGTCTTTCTGAGGTGTAATTGACATGCAGCCCTGTGTGAGTTTCAGGGGTGCAGCATAATGATCTGACCTACGTACATCATGAAGTGATGACCACAATAAGTTGAGTGCGCACCCATCATCTCAAGTAGATACAACATTAAAGAAATAGAAAAAGACACTTTTGCTTGTGATGAGAGCTCTTAGGATTTACTCCCTTAACAACTTTCATATGTAACCTGCAGCAGTGTTAGTTATACATCTGTCCTGCTGTACGTTACGTTCCTAGTACTTACTATCTTATAGCTGGCAGTCTGTGCTTTTGGACTGCCTTCATCCAATTCCCCAACCCCTCAGTGCCACACTTTTAATCGTTGTAGCTTTCTGTCTTGACACCGAGTAAAAGCCCACCTGTTCTTTAAGAGTGCCATGCCTATACCAGGCCAATTTTACAGTCAGCTAGTCAGGTTCCAGACATACATATACAAATATATAGGCGATTTGAGGAGGATTGCACTGTATCTATAGATCAACTTGTGAAGATTTGGCATACTTACAATACTGGGTTTTCCAATTCGTGAAGGGGAACTGTCCTTCTATTTATAGAGGTCATATTTTGTTTCTGTCTATAATGTTTTACAGCTTTTAGTGAAGACTTGTGTATCTCCTTAATATATTCCCTTGTATTTGTTATTTTTCTGTTATTCTCAATGGTATTTTATTTTAAATAACTTCTTTGCTGTTGCATGAAATAAATTAGCTTTGTATTTTGATTTTGTATCTACCTTTTCTAAACTATACATTTATTTGCATTTCCTTTGTATACAATCATATCACATGCAAATACTAATAACTTTTTTTTATAACACATATCTTTCATTTACTTTTTCTTATGTCACTGCTTGGGCTAGGGAGTCTGGGACATCTTTGAACCGTAGTGATGAAAACAGGGATCCTTGTCTTACTCCTGATCTTGGATGGAAAGCTTCCAGCGTTTTGCCATTGTAATGTGGTTTGCAGTTGATTTTTGTAGATAACCGTTCATTAGATTAAAGACATTCTCTGATATTCTTATCTTGCTGTGTTATTTTTAAAAATCATGAATGGGTGTTCAATTTATTGAAGCATTTTATGATCATGTGATTTTATTAATGTGAAGAAGTTTATTGGCGAATTTTTTTAAGTATAGTTCATTTACAGTATTATATTAGTTTCAGGTATATAGCATAGTGATTCAGTATTTTTACAGATTATACTCCATTAAAAGTTATTACAAAATAATGGCTATAATTCCTTGTGCTGTATAATATATCCTTGTTGCTTTTCGGTTTTATACACTGTAGTTTGTATCTCTTAATACCTTACCCTTATCTTACCTAACCACTAGTATGTTCTCTATGTCTGTGAGTCTGTTTCTGTTTTGCTATCATATGTTCATTTGTTGTATGTTTTAGATTCTACATATAGATGGTAATTGTACAGTACTTGTCTTTCTCTGTCTGACTTATTTCACTAAGCATAATATTTTGCAAGTCCATCCATGTTGCTGCAAATAGCAGATTTTTTATGGCTGAGTAATATTCCATTATATATATATAATATATAAGTATATTATATAGTAATATTCCACTATATATATATATAAAACTTCTTTACCCAGTCATCTGTTGATGGACACTTGGGTTGCTCTCATATCTTGGCTGTAACTAGTGCTGCTATGAACCTTGGAGTGAATGTGTCTTTTTGAATTAGTGTTTTCATTTTTTCCTTATGTACACTCAGGAGTGGAATTGCTGGATCACATGGTAGTTATATTTTTAGTTTTTTTAGGAACCTCCATACTATTTTCTATAGTGGCGCCAACCAATCTACTTTCCCACCAAAAGTGTAGGAGGGTTCTCCTTTCTCCACATCCTCGCCAACTTTTGTTATTTGTGGTCTTTTTGATGATGGCCATTCTGACAGGTGTGAGGTGATATCTCACCTCACATTTCTCTATAATTTGCATTTCTCTAATAATTAGCAGTGTTGAGCATCTTTTCATATGCCTGTTAGCCATCTGTGTGTCTTCTTTGGAAATATGACTACTCAAGTCTTCTGCCCAGTTTTTGATTGGATTGTTTGTGGGGTTTTTTTTTAATATTGAGGCGTATGAGATGTTTGTATGTTTTGGATATTAACCCCTTGTCAGTCATATCATTTGCAAATATCTTCTCCCATTCTGTAGGTCGTCTTTTTGTTTTGTTGGTGGTTTCCTTTGCTGTGCAAAAGCTTTTAGGTTTATTTAGGTCCCATCTGTTTTGTTTTTTGTTTTTGTTTTTTGTTTTTTTTTTTGCTTTTATTTGTTTTCCTTAGGAGACAGATCCAAGAAAGTATTGCTATGATTTATGTCATTGTTCTGCCTGTGTTCTCTTCTGGGAGTTTCATGGTTTCAGGTCTTGTAGTTAGGTCTTTAATCCATTTTGAGTTTATTTTTGTATATGGTGTGAGGAAATGTTCTAACCTCATTCTTTTACATGTAAGTGTCCAGCTTTCCCAGCACCACTTATTGAAGAGACTGTCTTTTCTCCATTGTATATTCTTGCCTCCTTTGTCATAGATTAATGCACTGTAAGTGTGTGGGTTTGTTTCTGGGCTCTCTATTCTGTTCCATTGATTCATATGTCTGTTTTTGTGCCAATAGCACACTGTTTTGATTACTGTAGCTTTGTAATATTGTCTGAAATCTGGGACGGTTATACCTGCAGCCTTGTTCTTTTTTCTTAAGATTGTTTTGGCAATTCAGGTCTTTTGTGTTTCCATATGAAGTTTAGGATTATTTGTTCTAGTTTTGTGAAAAATGTCATAGGTATTTTGATAGGGATGGCATTAAATCTGTAGATTGCTTTGGGTAGAATGGACACCCTAACAAGATTAATTTTTCCAATCCAAGAGGTCAAGATAGCTGTCCATTATTTTGTATCGTCTTCAGTTCCCTTCATCAGTGTTTTACAGTTTTCCGAGTATGAGTCTTTCACCTCCTTGGTTAAGTTTATGCCTAGGTATTATATTCTTTTTGATGCAATTTTAAATGGGATTTTTTTTTTTTACTTTCTCCCTCAGATAGCTCATTAGCGTATAGAAATGTGACAGATTTCTTTATATTAATCTTGTATCCTGCAACTTTGCTCAATTCATTTGTTAGTTCTAATAGCTTTTTAGTGGAGACTTTAGGGTTTCCTATATAAAGTATCATGTCATCAGGAAATAGTAACAGCTTTACTTTTTCCCTTCCAATTTGAATGCCTTTTTATTTATGTTTCATGTCTGATTGCTGTGGCTAGGACTTCCAATACTATGTTAAACAGAAGTGGCGAGAGTGGGCATCCTAGCCTTTTTCCTGAATTTAGAGGAAAGGCTTTCAACTTTTCACTGTTGAGTATGATGCTAGCTGTGGGTTTGTAATAAATGGCCTTTGTTATGTTGAGATATATTCCCTCTATGCCCATTTTGTTGAGAGTTTTCTTAATCATGAATGGGTGTTGAATTTTGTCAAGTGCTTTTTCTGCATCTATTGAGAGGATCATGTGATTTTTCTCCTTCCTTTTGTTAATGTGGTGAATCATGTTTTATTGATTTGCAAATAGCGAGCCATCCTCGTGTTCCTGGAATAAATCCACTTGATCATGGTGTATGATCCTTTTTATATATTGCTGGATTTAGTTTGCTAATATTTTGTTGAGGATTTTTGCATCTACATTCATCAAAGATATTGGCCTACAATTTTCTTTTTTTGTAGTGTCTTTGTCTGGTTTTGGTACCAGGGTAATGGTGGCCTCATGGAATGAATTTAAAGTGTTTTGTCCTTTTCAATTATTTGAAATAGTTGAGATGTATAGGTATTAGTTTTTCTTTATATGTTCGGTAGAATTCCCCTGTGAAGCCATTCAGTCCCGGAGTTTTGTTTGCTGTGATTTTTTTTTTTTTAATAAAAATTCAATTTCACTACTAGTGATTGGTCAGTTCAAATTTTATGTTTCTTTTTGATTCAGTCTTGGCAGGTTGTATATTTCTAGAAATTTGTCCATTTCTTCTAGGTTGCCAATTTGTTGGCATATAACTATTCATACTATTCTTTTTTTTTTTTAGCATTTTTTAATTGATTGATAGTCATTTTACAATGTTCAACCACAAGTTTGTATTCTATGAGTCTGTTTCTGTTTTGTATTTATGCTTTGTTTGTGGGTTTCTTTTTTAGATTCCACATATGAGCGATCTCATATGGTATTTTTCTTTCTCTTTCTGGCTTACTTCACTTAGAATGACATTCTCCAGAAACATCCATGTTGCTGCAAATGGCATTATGTTTTTGGTTTTTATGGCCGAATAGTATTCCATTGTATAAATACACCACATCTTCTTTATCCGGTCAGCTGTTGATGGACATTTAGGCTGTTTCCATGTCTTGGTTATTGCAAACAGTGCTGTTATGAACATTGGGGTGCAGGCGTCTTTTTGAAGTAGGGTTCCTTTTGGATATATGCCCAGGAGCGGGATTCCTGGGTCATACAGTAAGTCTATTCCTAGTCTTTTGAGGAATCTCCATACTGTCTTCCACAGTGGCTGCACCAAACTGCATTCCCACCAGCAGTGTAGGAGGGTTCCCTTTTCTCCACAGCCTCTCCAGCACTTGTCATTTGTGGACTTTTGAATGACGGCCATTCTGACTGGTGTGAGGTGATACCTCATTGTAGTTTTGATATGCATTTCTCTGATAATTAGTGATGTTGAGCCTTTTTTCATGTGCCTATTGATCATTTGTATGTCTTTCCCTGGAGAATTGCTTGTTTAGGTCTTTTGCCCATTTTTGGATTGGGTTGTTTGGTTGTCTCTTATTAAGTTGTATGAGCTGCTAATATATTCTGGAGATCAAGCCTTTGTCGGTTTCATTTGCAAAAATTTTCTCCCATTCTGTAGGTTGTCGTTTTGTTTTACTTATGGTTCCCTTTGCTGTGCAGAAGCTTGTAAGTTTCATTAGGTCCCATTTGTTTATTCTTGCTTTTATTTCTATGGCTTGGGTAGACTGCTCTAGAACATTTTTGAGATGTATGTCAGATACTGTTTTGCCTATATTTTCTTCTAGGAGGTTTATTGTATGTTGTCTGATGTTTAAGTCTTTGATCCATTTTGAGTTTATTTTTGTGTCTGGTGTAAGGGATATTTATACTATTCTTTATGATTTTTTGTATTTCTGTGGTATTTGTTGTCATTTCTCCTTTCATTTCTTTTTTGTTTATTTGGGTCCTCTATCTTTTTATCTTGATGAGTCTGGCTAACCATTTATCAGTTTTGTTTATCTTTTCAAAAAATCAGTCCTTGGTTTCATTGATTTTTTTTCTATTTTTTTAATCTCTGTTTCACTTATTTCCTCTCTAATCTTTATTTTTTCCTTCCTTCAGCTGACTTTGGACTTTGTTCATCTTTTTAAATTCTTTTAGGTAGTAAGTTAATTTGCTTATTTGAAATTTTTCTTTTTTCTTGTGGAAGACCAAAGTTCCCTCATAGAACTGCTTTTACTTTATTCCATAGATTTTTGGGTGTTGTTTTCCATTTTAATTTGTCACAAAGTATTTTCTAATTTCCTCTTTGACTTTTTCGTTGACCCATTGCTTTTTTAAGTAGCATATTGATTAGTCTCCATGCATTTGTGCTTTTTCACACTTTCTTTTCTGTAATTGATTTCTAGTTTTATACCATTGTGGTTGGAAAGAATGCTTGATATAATTTCTGTCCTCTTAAATTTGTTGAGACTTACTTTGTGGCCTACCATGTGATCTATCCTGGAGAATTGTTACTGTGCACTTGCAAAGAATGTGTATTTGCTGTTTTGAGATGGAATATCTTGCAGACATCTATTAAGTCCAACTGGTCTATTGTGTCTTTTAAGACCACTGTTGCCTAGTTTTCTCTCTGAAAGATCTGTCCATTGATGTAAGTCGGGTGTAAAAGTCCCCTACTGTTATTGTGTTACTGTCAATTTCTTCCTTTATGTCTGTTAATGTTTGCTTTATATGTTTAGGTGCTCCTGTATTGGGTGCATATATGTTAACAGGGTAATATCCTCTTGTGTTGATCTCTTTATTATTATATAATGTTCATCTGTCTTTTCTTATATCCTTTGTTTTAAAGTCTTTTTGTCTGATATGAATATCACTACCCCCACTTTCTTGTCATTTCTGTTTGCATGAAATACCTCTTTCTATCCCTTCACATTCAGTCTATGTATGTCTTTGACCCTGTAGTGAGTCTCTTGTTGGCAGCATATTGAAGAGTCTTGTTTTCAATTCAGTCAGCTCCCTATGGCTTTTGATTGGAGTATTTAGCCCATTGACACTTAGAGAAATTATTGATAGGTATGTCCTTATTGCCATTTTATTACTTGTTTTCTTATTGTTTTTGTAGTTCTTCTCTGTCCTTCTTCTAGTTTCTTCCCTTGTGGTTTATTTTATTTAGTGTTATGTTTGCATTCCTTTTTAGTTTTTGTGTATCTATTATAGGTTTTTGATATGAGGTTCATATATGTTGACCTATAACTATGTCTACTTGTTTTAAACTGGTAGCCATTTAAGTTCAAACAAATTCTAAAAGCTCTATATTTTTATTCCCCTCCCCCACATTTCATGTTCACAATTTCATATTTTCTCCATCTTCATATCTATCCCTTAACTGTTTATTACAGTTACAGTTGATTTTATAATTTTTTGTCTTTTAATCTTTGTACTGGCTTATTTAAGTGGTTGATCCACAGCCCTTACTATATATTTACCTTTTCTAGTGGGATTTTCCCTTTCCTACAGATTCTTCCTTCTTTTACTCTTAGAGAAGACCCTTTAACATTTCTTTTAGGGTAGGTTTAGCATTGATGAACTCTTTTAGCTTTTGCTTTTCTGATAAGCTCTTGTCTCTCCTTCTTTCTAAACAGTAACCTTCCTGGGTAAGGTATCCTAGGTTACAGGTTCTTCCCTTTCAGCACTTTGAATATATCATGCCACTCCCTTCTGGCCAGCAAAGTGTCTGCAGAGAAATCAGCTGACTGCTTTACAGGGAATCCCTTGTAAATGACTCTTTTCCTCTTGCTGCCTTTAGAATTCTCTCTTTATCTTTAACTTTTGCCATTTAAATTTTGATATCTTGGTGTGGGTCTGTTTGGGACCCTCTGTGCTTCCTGTACCTGGATATCTGTTTCCTTCTTTAGGTTTGGGAAGTTTTCAGCCATAAGTTCTTCAAATACATTTTGATCCCTTTCTCTCTCTTCTCCTTCTGGAGCCCCTATAATGTGAATGTTGGTAAGCTTTTGATAGCACCTGGAAGAATAGAATTTTTTTATACGCTTTAATCCAAATCAAATTAGTCCCCTTTGGCAGCAAAGCTGCTGGTCTTTATGGCTTGCCTTGCCCTGGTAGAACTCCTGCTGATTGAGCTGGTGAGGTGGATTGGAGCATCCCATGCTAAAATACCACAGAGTCTCACCATTGTTAACTTATGGCCAGTAGTTTTTTTTTTTTTTTAATGCTTCCCAATACAACATAAAATAATTTTATTGTATGCTTTTGGTTTTTTTAAATAAGTTTGTACAGTTTTATCATTGCTTCTTGCAGAATGGCTTTTCTGAGCTCAATCACTCAGCCATTCCAGTAGTCTCATTTCCCTCTGTTTGCTAATATTTTATTTAGGATTTTGGCACTGATAATCATAATTGATATTAATGTATACTTTTCTGATATGTTTTATCTGTGTTAGGTTAACTACTAAAGTTATACATGTCATAAAAAGAATTAGAAATATTCCTTGATTTTCTAAACTCTGGAACAATTTATGTAGCATTGGGACTATCTGGTCTTTAAAAGTTTGCTAAAATTGCCTGTTGAAACCATCTAATATTGGTGCTTTGGGGAGGTAGCTCCATGGTAAGTTTGTCTGTTTTATTCTATGGAAATTTATATGTGTTAGATTTCTATTCCTATTTGTGTCAATTTTGGTATGCTATATTTTTTTAGGAAATTGTCCATTTCATCTAGATTTTTAAAAATGTATTTATGTAGAGGCATGCAGAATTGTCTCTTATAGCTCAGTGGTAGAGCATTTGACTGCAACAGAATTGTCTCTCATGCTTTTTAAAATTTTCTCTGTTTCAATGATAATTCCTTGCCAGTTCTTATTTTGTATATTTGTGCCCCCCTTTTTATTGATTATATTGGGCTGCCTTTTGGTTAATTTTTCCCCCAAGAAACCAAGATTTTGATTTTAAAAAATCTACTATTTCTCTGAACTCTATTATTTTCTGCTTTTAGCTTTATTTTGTAATTTCCTTTGTTTTTCTCTATTTTTCTTTTTCTAGCTTTGAACTGAGTATTTAACTTATTTTCATCCTATTATTTTTATCAATATAGCTGTTTTAATAGATTTTACCATTCTGGGTAGAATCGAGCATTCATTTATTCCAGATACTTGGTGGGCCCTTTCTTTATTTTTTTTAAACATTTTTTTTAATTGAGTTATAGTCATTTTACAATGTTGTGTCAAATTCCAGTGTAGAGCACAATTTTTTTCAGTTATATGTGAACATACATACATTCATTGTCACATTCTCTTTCACTGTGAGCCACCACAAGATCCTGTATATATTTCCCTAAGCTACACAGTACAATCTTGTTTATCTATCCTACATTTTGAAATCCCAGTCCCTTCCCACCCTCCTCCCCCCTGGCAACAAGTTTGTATTCTATGTCTATGAATCTGTTTCTGTTTCGTATTTATGGTTTTTTTTTTTTTTTTGGTGGGCCCTTTCAATATGTAGATTCATGTGTTAATTTATTTGTGGACCTTGGACTATGATTTGAATATTAGTAATGTACCACTGTTTTGTTTTCCTTTTGGGGAAATCTAATTAAATGTATATCACATCTTCTCTTCCTGAAGTCTTCTATTTCAACCGCTTTTTCTGTGATCCTTTTTACTTCCTTATTTTTTATTCTCTTAGTTGTTTTCTGTCCTTTCTTCAATGCCACCTACTAAATTTGAGTGTCTTCTTCCCTTGGAATCTTGTAACTTAGGCTTCATTTCTGAGATGGTTTTCTCTATTTCTTTAGTTTCTTTCCTGAGTACAGTTAACCAATTCTTATTTCACTTTTCCTATTTCCCATCCATTTCTGTCCTTTATTTTAAAGCAAAATGTTGGAAATAGACTTGATATCTAATGTTAAAGGAATACTCAAATTATGGTACATCTGTGGAATGAAATACAGTACCAGTGAATAAAAGAATGAAGAAACTCTTTACTGTGTTTTTCTGCATTGATCTCTAAGATATTAAGTGAAAAGAAGCAGGTTGCAGAACAGTGAGTATAATATGGTACCATCTATGACTGTATCTATGTGTGTGTGTGTGTATATATATATATATATATATATAGTTAATTTTAATATATAACTGGTGACATTTTTTTGGCCTCCAGAGATAAGACTGGATGGCTGTGGGAATGAGGGAAGAGGAAGACTTTCCACTCTATACTCCCTTGTTTTTGCTTTTGAAGTTTTAAAATTATGAGTGTATTAACCTATTTCAAATAAATAAAAATAAAAAGTAATAATTCCTTCCTAGACTTTACATTATAACAGTGAGAGTCAGGCAATAAGCATAATTTAAAAACAAGGGAACTCATTACAGCTAAAAAATAAGATTGTATTAGTAAGTCCTTACCTATATAATAGTAATTACTCTAAATGTAAATGGGTTGAGTTCTCCAATCAAAAGGCATAGAGTGGCTGGATGAATTTTCAAAGACACCCAAGTATATGCTACCTACAAGAGACTCAATATCACCTTTAAGGGCACACATATTCTCAAACTGAAGGGATGGCAAAGATACTCCATGCAAGTAGAAACCAAAAGTGAACAAGAGTTGCTATACTTATATGAGACAAAATACACTTTAAGCCAAAAATGGTAACAAGAGACAAGGACATTATATATGATAAAAAGGACCAATTCATCAAGAAGATACAACAATTGGGAAAGAAATGCACCCAACATCTGAGCACCAAAATATATTAAGCAAATAATAACAGATCTGAAGACAGAAATAGACAATAATATAATGACAGGAGAAGACTTCAATACCTCACTTTCAAAACTAGATAGATCATCCAGACAAAATCAACAAGGAAATATTGGACTTGAACCATACTTCAGGCCAAATTGATCTAACAGACATATACAAACATTCCATCCAATAGCAGTGGAATACACATTCTTCCTCTCAAGCACATGGAACATTGTCTAGGATAAATCTTATGATAGGCCACAAAACAAGTTTTAGAAAACTTAAGAAGAAATCATACCAAGTATCTTTTCTGAACCACAGTGGTATGAAACTAGAAATGAATAACAGGAAGAAGACTGGAAAATTCACAAATATGTGGAAATTTAGCAACACACTCCTGAACAACCAATAGGTCAAAGAAGAAATCAAAAAGCAAATTAAAAATTTTCTTGAAACAAATGACTATGGAAACACAAAATACCAAAACCTATGGGATGCTGCAAAAGCAGTTCTAAAAGGGAAGTTTATAGTGAGAAACATCAATATTAGGAAAAAAGAAAGATGTCAAATAACCAACCTAACTTTACACCTTAGTGAACTAGAAAAAGAACAAACTAAGCCCAAAGTTGACATCAGAAAAGAAGCAACAGAGATCAGAGCAGAAATAAATGAAATAGAAACCAGAATAACAAGAAAAGATAAACAAAACTGAGTTTGTTTTTAAAAAAATAAAAATGAGAAAACTTTAGCTACACTAACTTAGAAGAAAAGAGCAAAGACTCAAATAAATAAAATCAGAATGGAAAGAGGAGACATTACAACTTATACTCAGAAACACAAAGGATTGTAGGAGACTACTATGAACAATTATATGTCAACAAATTGGATAACCTAGACGAAATGGATAAATTCCTGGAAACATACAATCTACTACAACTGAATCATGAAGAAATAAAATCTTATCAGATCATTCATGAGAAAGGAAATTGAATCAGTAATCAAAAATCTCCCAACAAAGAAAAGTCCAGGACCAGATGGGTTCACTGGTGATTTCTACCAAGCATTTAAAGAAGAAGTAATACCAATATTTCTTAAGTTCTTCCAGAAAACTGAAGAGGAGGGAGTACTTTCCAAACTCATAAGGCCAGCATTACTCTTTTACCAAAGCCTGAGAAGGACACTACAAAAGAAAACTATAGACCAATGTCCCTGATGAATAAAAATGCAAAAGTTCTCAACAAAATATCGGCTAACTGAATTCAGGTTCACATTAAGAGGATCATACACCACAGTCCAGTGGGATTTGTCCCTGGGACGCAGGGATGTTTCAGCATATAAAAATCAATAAATGTGATACCTACATTAATGGAATAAAAGACAAAGATCACATGATCATGTCAGTATATTCAGAAAAAGCATTTGACAGTATCCAACATCTTTTCATGATAAAAACCCTCAAGAAATTGTGAATAGAAGGAGCAGACATTAACATAATGCAGGCTATACATGACCAATTGACAGCTAACCTACTCAGTGGTGAAAGGCAGGAAGCTTTTCCTCTTAGATCAGGGGAACAAGACAAGGGCTCCCACATTCACCAGTCTTACTCAGCACAGAAGTGGTCAATGCGATGTCTAGCCAAAGTGATCAGGCAAGACAAATAAAGAAAAGGCACCCATATCAGAAAGAAGGAAGTAAAGTTGTTATTTGTAGGTAATATAAGGATACACACAAAAAACTTAGAACTAATCAACAATTTCAGTAAAGTTGCAGGATACAAAGTCAACATACAGATATCAGCTGCATTTCTAGACACTAAAACCTAAAAAAGAAATAAAGAAAATAATCCCACTCACAACAGCATCGGAACCAGCAAAATGCTCGGGAATAAGTTGAACCAGGGATGTGAGAGTCCTGTACGCCAAACACTGCAAGGCTTTGATGAAAGAAATTTAAAAAAGACACACACAAGCGAAAGAGATCCTGAATTCATGGATCGGAATTAATGTTAAAATGTTCATACTACCCAAATCATCTATAGATTCAATGAAATCCCTATCAAAATTGCAATGGCAATTTTTACAGAAATAGAAAATTCCTAAAATTTGTATGGAAGCACAAAAGACCCTGAATTGCCAAAGCAATCTTGAGAAAGAAGAACAAAGCTAGAGGCATTACACTTCCTGATACCAAACAACAACTACAAAGCAGTATTAATAAAAATAGAGGGGCCAGGAGTAAAGCCCCATGGATACAGTCAGCTGATATCTGACACGGAAGCCAAGAATACTCAATGGGGAAAGGATAGTTTCTTCAATAAATGATGTTGGGAAAACTGGATAACCACAGGCAGAAAAATGAAATTGGACCCCTATCTTACACCACTCTGAAGATTAGCTTGAAATGGATTAAAGACTTAATCATGAGTCTTGAATCTGTAAGACTCCTAGAAGAAAACTTAGGGGAAAATCTCCTTGACATTATTCTCAGCAATGATGCCAGAAGCACAAGCAGCAAAAGCAAAAAGTCAATAAGCAGGACTACATCGAACTAAAAAACTGCACAGCAAAAGAAACAATCACCAAAATGAAAGGGTAACCTATGAAATGGGAGAAAATATTTGCAAACCACATATCTGATAAGGGATTCAAATTCAAAATCTATAAAGAACTCATACGACTCAGTAACAATGGCAGCAACAACAAAAGCAGACTGATAAAAATGGGCAGAGGAACTGAATAAACATTTTTCCAAAGAAGACATACAGATGGCCAACACATACAAGAAAAGATGCTCAACATTACTAATCATCAGGGAAACGCAAATCAAAACTGCAGTGAGATAGTTAGAATGGCTATCATCAAGAAGACAGGAGATGACGGGTATTGACAAGGATGTGGAGAAAAGGTAACTCTTGTGCACTGTTGATGGAAATATAAATTGGTTCAGTCACTATAAAAAGAAGTATGGAGGTTCCTCAAAAAATTAAAACTAAACTGTCATATAATTCAGTAACCCTATTTCTGAGTATATTACTCAAAGGAAATGAAAACAGGATCTTAAAAAAGATATCTGCACTGCCATATTCACTGCAGCATTATTCATGATAGAGATATGGAAACAACCTAAATGTCCATCAACAGATGACTGGATAAAGAAGATGGAATGGAATATCATTGAGCTATGAGGAAGAAGGAAATCCTGCCATTTGTGACAACATGGGTGGATCTTGAGGTCATTATGCTAAGTGAAATGTCAGAGAAAGACAAATATTGTGTGATATTTATATGTGGGATCTGAAAAAGGCAAATTAGTGAACAGTAGAATGGTGGTTACCAGGAGCTGGTGGGGTGGGGGAAATGAGAGATTGATCGAAGGGTGCAGACTTCCAGTTAGAAGATGACTAAGTTCTGGAGGCTCTAATGCACAGTAAATTGTGATTAAGATAGTAGATCTTAAATATTCACAACACGAAAAAAGAAATGGTAAACACAAATCTTATCTTTTTCTATGAGTATGTTTCTGAAGTATAACTAATGAACTCACTTAGTGTTGTAGGTCAGTTATACTTCAGAAACAAACAAACATAGAAAAAGAGATCAGATTTGTGGTTACCAGAGGCTGAGAGTTGGGAGGGGGGGAACTGGATGAAGGCGGAAAAATGTACAGACTTGCAGCGATAAGACAAATAAGTGCTGGGGATGCGACTGTGCGACACGATAAATGCAATGAACACTGCTGTATTTTACACATGAAAGCTGTTATGAGAATAAATCCTAAGAGGTCTCATCACAAGGAAAACTTTTTCCTGTTTCTTTAATGTACCTATATGAGATGATGGAGGTGCACTAAATTCATTGTGGTTGTCGTTTCATGATGTGTGGAAGTCAAATCATGATGCTATACCCCTGAAAATCATACAGTGCTGTGTGTCACTTATAGCTCAAAAAACTGGAAGAAAAAAAAGAAATGGCAATTATGTGATGGTACAGAGCTGTTACGTAACGTTATGATGGTTATTTTGCAGTGTATGTGTAGCCAATCAACATGTTGTACACTGTGAATTTACACAGTGTTATGTGACAGTTATATCTAAATAAAGCTGTGTAAATAAGTGTACGGCCTGTTAGAAGGGAACTGCAGGTGGGGGCAAGGTTATAATATGAAAAAGGGTAATTAGGGTAGTTTTGATTGAGAGGGAAGATGTGAAGAAACACTTGAAGGAACTGCGGGCGCAAGGGTGGGGGAGGGTAGAGCAAATTGCTTAGCATGCACGAGCTCCTGGGGTCAACCCCCAGTGGCTCCATTAAAGTAAGTAAATAAATAAATGAACAGAATTATCTCCCCTACAAAGCATAAGCAAAAATAACCCCAAAAAGTGAGGAAGAATAAAATATGCAAATTAAAATTTTGTTTTAATTCTTTAAAAAAAAAAAAACTAAAGCAAAGACCTTCAAGTGGGAAAAGCTTGGTGTCTTTGAACAACAGCAGAGTAAGGCCACTATGATTGCACTGAGAGAGGAAGGAGAAGTGGTGACTGATGAAGACAGAGCGGTAAGGCAGAGTGAGAGCACATGGTCCTTAGAGGCCATTTTTCACCACGCTGGCTTTTTTCTTGCAGCTGATGTAGAAGGCCAGTCTTTAAGACAGCGAGACAAGCGGCTAAGTTTAAATTTGGTAAGTTTGGCTCTTGCCTTCCTTCAATATTACCAAAAACTGGCCTGACCTGTATATGTCCCCTTGATGTCTTCTGAGACTCAGCACTCTGATTCTCTGAGAACCCTTCCACTCTCCAATTAAGGCTTCAACTCGCCGGGAGCTACTGGACTCAGTGTTTTATATAAGGACCCTGCCGGTCCTAGTGGCCTGGACACTTCTCCAGCTCAGGGTAGCTGCTCAAGTCCTCACATCATACTTAAAGCATCTGCATAAAGTCATCAACCCCTGTCATCCGGCAAGAGATCACACAATAAGTCCGCAGGCAGAGCTTGAGTTAGAGGCCTGTCTGACTTTCCTAGGGAAGGTCAGAGTTATTCTTGGGTAATTTGCCCGCTGGTAGCAGTTTCTGTGACTGTTCCACAGTTCCTGACCTATACCTGGTCTCTTGCAGCCGTGCAGATTTTTTCCCACGTACCCCGCAGCCTCGGCCAGTGCCGAAGACAGCTACGTGCCCATGAGACCCCAAGCCACCACCTCTGGCCCCGGACCCCACGGCAGCCCTGATGACTACATCCCGATGAGCTCAGGAAGCCTCTCAAGCCCATTGCCTGACCTCCCTGCGGACCTGGAGCCTCCCCCGGTGAACAGAAACCTCAAGCCTCAGAGGAAACGTAAGCGCTAGAGAAGCCATCCCAGAACACTGGGAGGGCTAAGGGCAAGGGTTGGATGGGAAGAGCTGGGGAGCCTTGCTGGCCCAGGTTGTCCTGATCAAATGGGACTTACAGTCACTGTGGGCGTGGGCGTGCGCGTGCGGCCGACAAAGCCAAGTCCATTCCAGCGGGCTCGTCTTTGGCCGTGTCTCTAACGAGGCCTCAGCAGTGAGTGGCGATGGGTGGGAATGGAATCCCCCTGGCGTCTCCCTATTTAAAGAGCACTAAAATGTAATCTCAGTGCTCTCCTTTGTTAGGTGGTCAACAATGACCTCTCACCCACATTCCTGAATGTTGCACCTGGTCAGATGTAGCATCGCTCACTGCCCTGCGCATGCCTGACAGCAGAGGTGTTTGGGGGAGGAGAGAGAGGACTTTGCAAATGAGCAGCATGAAAGAGGAAAAGCAGGTCACAGTCACTTGCTAACTTCATTCTTGCTCATTCGCCTGGTGCACGCCCACCTCTCTTTGCTCTTTGGAAAAACCATTGCTTCAGGTGCCCATGCCCAAAGCTGGTCCCAAAGTCCCCTACTTCCGTCTGACCGATTCCAGTCTCGCCCTCTTCAGTTTGAGTCAGATCACACTTAACGCTGTGTTTGCTGTGTGCAGAGTGCTGTGCTAGGCACTGGGGCTGGGCGGGGCTGGGGATGCTAAGATGAGGAAGCAGGCAGATTCTTCTGTTTGGTGGGGGGAGGGTATGTAAAAACCACCTGGAAGAAGGAGAATTGTGAAATAGCTACTAAATAGGAGAACAGACCCCATCTTACGACGTTTAGAAGAAGTTGACCATTCCTTCTGGTCAGAAAACAGTTTCACAGGGACCTGTAACTTTGAGGGAGTTATTATGGTTTTGCTCCATTAATTTTCTACAGCAACACTGTCCAACAGGACTTTCTGTAATGAAGGAAATGTGGCTGTTGAACAGTTGAAGTGTGGCTAGTGCAACCACCGAGGGACTGGATTTTAAATTTTATTTAATTTTAGTGCATTTAAATTTAAACAGCCATCTGTGGCTAGTGGCAACCATATGGGACACTGCAGTTCTACAGGACCTGGTGATCGAAGGCACAGAGATTTTGGATGGACTTGGGGTTGGGGATTCACTGGGTGGGTGTGAAGGGGGACCCCTGGGCTGGGAGGGGATGGTTCTAACAGGTGTGGCTGCAGGGATGGATCCTGGGGCCCAACCAAGTGCTTCTCTAGATGCCAAGGCCACTGCAGTGAACAAGCCAGAAAAAAAACGCTGTCCTCCCAGAGCACGGTCAACCTAGACCTGAATCAGATCATCACAAACTGGGGGGAGCTGTGACGGGGAAGCTCGGGAACTCATGAGAAACTATGATGTGGGGACTGATCTTGTCTGGAGGTCACAGGAGGCCTTCCTAAGCGGGGGACGTTGAGCTGACATCTGAAGGTGGCTATAACCAGACAGAAGGACCATCAAGTAGACAATGCACTGAGGGTGGGGAAGACCAGAAGCTGGGTGATCACCTCTGCCTGCAATAAGAGGCACAATGTCAAGTGTGAGGTAGGCACTGGGAGGCCGTGAGATCGGAGCCTTCATCTGTTCTCTTCATACTGTGCCTCTGACACCTAGAACCACGCCTGGCATGTAATGAGCTCTGAATAAATGGATACTGGCTAAATGTAGCCCCAGCCGGCCATGGGACCATTTGCTCGGTAGTTGTCCTTTCCACTCCTGGTGACATGCACGCTCGTCATCAGTGCTGCTTGTTAGCAAATTTGGATTTGATGTGCTTAGTAAGTGGAACGTCACGGTTTTACAATCTTTAGATTCTCGCCTTGAGCCCCTGAGAACTTACTGGAGATTATGTGTTATCTTGTAGTACGGCCGCCTCCCCTGGACCTGAAAAACCTCTCCACCATCCGGGAACACACATCTCTAACCAGGACCCGCACTGTGCCCTGGTGAGTCTTTGCTCAAAGAGGCCTCGCCCAGCACACTCCCAGTCTTGGGTAGGCCTCCTTGATGAAGTGTGGTTGCAGCCCACTTGATCTAGCTTAAGCCAAAGGAGGGATGGGATTTATAATCATGAGCCAGAAGCGTCGTAGGTCACAAAGGAAGGGATAGGACTGAATCTTCCAGGATCGTGGACTCGGGAGCGGAAGTGCTGCCGGGAACCCCAGGAATCCTCTGTCTCCGTCTCTCACGCCTGCTTCTCTGTTCACATTTGCTTGTTCCTCTTTCTGGGAGAACTCTTATGGCCAAAGACAGCTGTACCAAAGATCCTTATTTACATCAGACAATTCTAGTACCAACAGAGATGGGTCCTTTCTCAATCACAATTCACCTTTCTTGGCAGAGGGAATTGTATTGCTCCAGCCTGGCTAGAATCAACTATGGTCCGGGGAGAAGGGCCAGTAGTACCCACACAGCTTCCAGAAGCCCAGTCGCGTGAATGGAGCAGGAGGAGGTAGTTGTCAGAGGAAGAGGGGTGGCTCACTGGCTTGGTCAGCAAACCCCCAAAATGTATCTGCAGTCTCTCTAGAAATTGCAATTTCAGATGTCCTGAGCCTGGCTCAGCAGTTTCTTAGTTCACTCTAAATGCCACAGGACACAGTTACTTTGGAAAGCAGAATTCAGCAATGAACTCGATTTTCAGACAAGGCTGCAGCATCTCAGCCTGTGCTCCTGACTCCGGACTAGGATGAGAGCTGATTTGCAGTCTTGTTCTCCTCCCATCAGAGGAATGGCCACACTTCCCCTCTTTTCCTGGTGACTTTGAGCATCTTTGTTTTGTTTCATTTTGTTTTTCTCTAAATGATATGATGCCTCGGTCTCTTTCTAGAAAGTTCATGAGCTGTGTCACACAGAGGACCTGGAAAAAAGTAGCCTTTGAGAATTGGGAGCCATTTGCTCCCTAGTGGGACAGAAGCTGCTGCGTAGTGTCCACTGCTTCGGGAGTTGCTTTGGCCAGAAGGAAGTTGTATCTGGAAGGGGAGGGCCAAAACCCCCCAGGGGCCATGTCCATTCTTGGCTGGCTTTCCGAGCAGCTGTGAGACATTGCTTTGACCTCATCTGTATTTTTGTTCTCAGCAATCGAACCAGCTTTTTCTCTCCAGAAAGAAATGGTATTAATTCTGCAAGATTTTTTGCCAATCCTGTTTCCAGAGAAGAGGAAGAAAGCTACATCCAAATGGTAATCCTATATTTTTCACACTCTTCTTACTCTTCATCCCCATCTGTGTTCTTATGAGTCCACTCTAAAGGAAGCATGTTCTTCAAACAAGTACTCGATTGTCATACCAGGCGACAGTATTTTCTAGACTGAGAACAAATCAATACAAAGAGCACCCAGGGCTGAGATGTGTAATGGGAAAACGGAAGTGCCGGCAGTTCTTTTCATCAGGGCTGGGATATCCTGTTTGAGCCCAATAGGTCTGTAGTTCCCCGGATGTCCAGGGTTTAAGCTGTGAAAATGCACACACTGGAGGTTCCCTTCTGCTGCACCTTGCAGCCCTGCCCTGCCCGCCTCTTACAGAGTCTTCCTGCACACCTGAGTGGCTGGGGACCTGGCATCTCCTACCCTCTGCCTTGGGTTCTACTGAGAAGGGCTTATTGAGGAGACAGAGGGGCTTTTAGCACCTCTTGCAACTATCAGACCCTTTAGCCAGAACTGTTACCATTCTACAATTTTCAAATGTCAGGAACCCTAGAGAGAACCTGTCTGAACTATGAAATTTTGAAAAGAGATCTTGGAGGGACAACATTTAAGGCACAATGACTATATATACTTTTGAGAAGACACTTCTGCCTTCCTGTACATGAAGATAACAGGCAATTAAAATTCTAAAAAATGGCCACCTCCAATGAAACAGTAATTAAATGCTTCATTTGGCCTTTCTTTTTGATAGATTGTGCTGTAAGGACACTTAACCATGTGCAGGTGGAAAGTGACTTGTGCCAATCTGCTGTGGAATTCACAATGTTTTTCACACTTCATAATGGCCCTTGGGAGACTTCTAGAAGAAAACACTCTTATAAAAGATACTGACCAGCTGTGCTTTGTCTCCAGAGAACAGAAAAAGGAAGTGAATTCATAACCTAATGGAAGCCAGTGCAGAGTCATTCCAGAAACAGGCAGTTCATTTCTGATCTTTGAGGCTGTGAGAAAGAGCGCTGCATCATTAACAATAGAGTTAAGGATTGGTTTCTTGCCTAAGTTTATGATCATTGGTTAATGACTGTCTCTGTACATTACTAGACAATGTGACACAGTAGATTAAAAGCCCAGAATACCAACTGAAGAAAGGTAGCTGTGAGGAAGACACCCTAGAAATGTGTTTAAAGTCTATCCCACCTCATTCAGTGTGTGTTTCAACTTCAGTATTTTCAAACAGCTTTGACTTCCATTATTTCAGTTGCTCCACAAAACAACCCTGTTTGGTGGACAGAATTCAGACAATTCAATTTTGATTTGACACATAATTATATGCATTAATTTTTTTCTCTCCTTGTGGACAAGTTCTTATCTGCATGTGAAAATTTAGTCTAGGGGCTAAAATACAAGTTTTGTTTTAATAAAGTTATATAACCTTCTTTAGTTGATTTTTTTTAATGAAATATACTTTATGTACAAGACTGTTAGTCTTGAGTGCACTACATAATGATTGGCATTTCCATACATCATGAAATGATTGTCACGGTAAGTCTAGTAACCATCTGTCCCCCTGCGGAGTTACTACAGTATTATTGATCCTTTTCCTTAGCTGGACAATACATTCCTGTAACTTGCTTATTATGTAGTGGAGGATTGCACCTCTAAGTCCCCTTCACCTGTTCTGCCTACCCCAGCCACCCATTTGTTCTCTGTATCAGTACATCTGTTTTCATTCTGTTTTGTTTGTTTTTGAGATTTCACATATAAGTAAGATCATGTAGTATTGTCTTTCTCTGATTTATTTCATTCAGTATAATACCCTCTAGATCCATTCATGGTGTCATAATGGCAAGATTGCACTTTTTTGTGGCTGAGTAATATTTCATTGTGTGTGTATACCACTCTTCTTTATCCATTCATCTACTGATGGGCGTTGAGGTTGCTTCCATGTCTTGGCTATTGTAAATGATACTGCAGTGAACATTGGCATGCATGTAGCTTTTCAAATTAGTGTTTTTATATTTTGGGAGTAAATACTCAGAAGAGAAATTGCTGAATCATGTGGTAGTTCTGTTTTTAATTTTTCAAGGAATCACCATACTGTCTTCCACAGTGGTTGCATTAGTTTACATTCCCACCAACAGTGCACAAGGGTTCCCTTTTCTCCACACCCTTGCTAACACTTGTGATTTGTTGTCTTTTTGATAACAACCATTCTGACAACTGTGAGCTGTTACCTCATTGTGGTTTTCATTTGCATTTCCCTGATGGTTAGTGTACGTTGAACATCTTTTCATGTGCCTGTTGGCCATCTGCATTTCCTCTTTGGAAAAATGTCTGTTCAGATCCTCTGCCCATCTTTTAATGAGGCTGTTTGGTTTTTTTGTTTGTTTTGTTTTGTTTTTTTGAGTTGTGTATGTTTTGGATATGACCCTCTTCTTAGATGGATCATTTGCAGATATCTTCTCCCACTTGGTAGGCTGCCTTTTTGTTTTATTTCTAGTTCCCTTTGATGTGCAAAAGCTTTTTAGTTTGATGTGATCCCATTTGTTTATTTTTGCTTTTGTTTCCATTGCCTGGAGGAGACATAGGCAAAAAAAAATATTGTTAAGACCTATGTCAAAGAGTGTACTGTGTATGTTTCTTTTAAGAGTTTTATGGTTTCAGGTCTTACATTTAAGTCTTTGATTCATTTTGAGTTTATTTTTGTATATAGAGGGAGAAAGTCATCTGGTTTGAGTCTTTTGCATGTAACAGTCCAGGTTTCCCAACATCATTTATTGAAGAAGCTGTCTTTTCCCCATTGTATAATCTTGCCTTCTTTGTCATAGATTAATTGACCATATATGTGTGAATTTATTTCTGGGCTCTTTATTCTGTTCCATTGCTGTCTGTGTCTGTTTTTGTGCCAGTACCACACTGTTTTGACTGTTGTAGCTTTGTCGTATTGTTTGAAATCAGGGAGCATGATACCTCCAGCTTTGTTCTTTTTCTTTCTCAAGATTTTTTTTGGCTATGCTGGGTCTTTTGTGGTTCCATACAAATTTTAGTATTATTTGTTCTAGTTCTGTGAAAAATCCCATTGGTATTTTGATAAGGATTGCAATGAATAAGTAGAATGCCTTGGAGACATTTTAGCAATATAAATTCTTCCAATCCATGATCACAGTATATCGTTCTATCTGTTTGTATCATCTTCAGTTTCTTTCATCAGTGTCTTAAAGTTTTCTAAGTACAAGTCTTTTACCTCTTTGACTAGATTTATGCCTGTGTATTTTGTTCTTTTTGATGTGATTATAAATGGGATTGTTCTCTTAATTTCTCTTTTGGATAGTTCCTTGTTAGTGTATAGAAATGTAACAAATTTCTGTATATTCGTTTTTGTATTCTGCAGTTTCACTGAATTGATTGATGAGCTCTAATAGTTTTTTAGTCTTGTCTTTGTGATTTTCTATATATAGTATTATATCATCTGCAAACGTTGACAGTTTTGCTTCTTCCTTTCCAATGTGAATTCCTTTTATTTCTTTTTCTTGATTGATTGCTGTGGCTAGGCCTTCCAATACTATGTTGAATAAAAGTGTTGAGACTAGGCATCTTTGTCTTGTTCCTGATCTTAGAGGAAAAGTTTTCAACTTTTCACCATCAAGTATGATGTTAGCTGTGGGCTTGCTATATACAAACTTTATTATGTTGAGGTATGTTCCCTTTATACTCACTCTGTTGAAAGTTTTTATCATAAATGGGTGTTGAATTTTGTCAAATGCTTTTTTTGCATCTATTGAGATGATCATATGGTTTTTATTCACATTGATTGACTTTCAGAAATTGAACCATCCTTGCATTCTGGGGATAAATCCCACTTGATCATGATGTATGTATTAAATATATTGTTGACTTCAGTTTGCTAATATTTTGTTAAGGATTTTTGCATCTATGTTCATCAGTGATATAGGCCTATAGTTTTCTTTTTTTGAATGGTGTCTTTGGTTTGGTATTAGATATTAGGATGCTGCCCTTATGGAATGAATTTTGAAGTGTTCCTTCTTCAAGTTTTTGGAATAGTTTGAGGAGAGGTGTTAATTCTTCTTTAAATGTTTGGTAGAATTCACCAGTGAAGCTGTCTAGTCCTGGACTTTGTTTGGAGTTTTTGATTACTGATTCAATTTCAATGCTAGTAATCCGTCTGTTCAGATTATCTCTTTCTTCCTGATTCAGTCCTAGAAGATTGTATGTTAGTGGAATTTATCCATTTCTTCTAGGTTGTCCAATTTGTTGGCTTATTATAAATGTTCATAGTATTCTCTTATGATTGTATTGCTGTGCTATCAGTTGTAATTTCTACTCTTTCATTTCTTTCTTTGTTTATTTGGGTCCTCTGTCTTTGTTTTTCCTTAATGAGCCTGCCTTAACAATTTTGTTTATCTTAAAAAAAAAAAAACTAGCTCTTGGTTTCATTGATTTTTTTTTTTCATTGTGTTTTTTTGGTGTGGCCTCTATTTTATTTCTTTCCACTCTGATCTTTATTATTCCCTTCCTTTTACTGAGGACAGCAGCCAGGAGCTCAGTGTGGGCTGGGGGGCACATCAGGGCAGTCCTGGCAAGCCAGCCTAGAAGCTGCCCTAGGCAGTTTCAATCTGCTGCTTCCATGCTGGGACTGGGAGCAGGCAAGTCTGTGTGCGTTCTTCGAGAGTGGAGTCCAGTCTCAGTTTCTTACAGCCCTCTGGTAAGCCCCACTGGTTTTCAAACTGACTAAGGGGGCTCGTCTTCCCTGTGTCAGACCCCATGCTAGGGTGCTTAATGTCTGGCTTGAACCCTTCGTTCCCCAGGGAGGAGCCCCAAGCCTGTGACAGTTCCCCCTCCTCTTCTGTGTCCCTCACTAAGGGTAAAGGTCCCAACCAAATCACTGCTCTTCTCTTCTGTCAGACTCTGTGTGGATCTTTTGTTAAAGCCTTGGTTGTAGAAAAGCTGTCCAGCTATTCCCCAGGTAAATTTCAGTGAGAGTCATTCTCTCTATAGCTGTAGTTTTGATATGTCCATGAAGAGAGCGTCATCCTTCTCCACCATCTTGATCCCACCTTTTCTTTTGTTTTTCAAGATTGATTTGGCTATTCAAGGTTCCTTGAGATTCCATGTGAATTTTAGGATGGTTTTTTCTATTTCCGCAAAAAACACCGTTGGGATTTTGATAGAGAATGCTTTGAATCTGCAGATTGCTTTGGTTAATGTAATCCTCTTTGGAGGATTTGGTGAAGTATCTGTTGAATCCTTTTGCCCAAGTTTTAATTGGGGTTTTTGTCTTCTTGTACTGAGTTTTGAGAACTCTTTATATATTCTGTGTATAAGTCATGCAATGGGTATGTGAGTCACAAATATTTTAAGTCTGGATCTTGTCTTTTCATTCTCTTCTGTTCTTTGAAGAGCAGAGATTTTAAATTTGATTAATCTCAATTTATTGACTTTTTTCATTCATGGGTTGTTCTCATGTCTAAGAACGCTTAGCCTAACTTTTGATCATTATGTTTTCCTCCGTATTTTCTTCTAAAAGTATGATGGGGTGATGAAAATGTTCTAAAATTGATTGAGGTGATGATGACACAGATATGTGAATATACTAAGCACCACCAAATTGTTCACTTTAAATGGGAAGATTGTATGGTATGGGAATTATATCTCAATAAAGCTGTTTGCAAAACAAATCCTAAAGATTTTGGCAAATGTTGACAAGCAGACCTTTACAATTGAGTCTGGAGATTGAACGATAGTTCCCTGGGCTACGTGAGCAGCCCAAGGGGCAAGACGAAGGTCATGATATCAGGGGTTCCCCAAGGAAACTGTCCAGCAAGATTACCTTGCAGTGAACCCCACAGCTGACAGACACCACCCATGTACTCAAAGCTTCCACTCAGCTTTTTGGTCTTTCACTCTTAAATATGAACAGCCAGCCAGTAATTTTATCAGACATCTCAGGAGAATTCTCACGTGAAGGATAGGGACCCAAACAAACAGATTGGAGGAAACAAAACCTATGCCAGAAGGAGAAACCATTTTTAAAGAATCTATTATTACAAATATTCTCTGAGAGATGAGCTCTTACTTAATACATAAGTTAAATGAATCTATTAAGTCAAACAAGCACATTAACATATTAAAGGAGAAAATGATGTGATTGTCTCAGATGCAGCAAAAGAATTTGATAGAACTCAACATCTATTCACATATGGGAACGAGATATATAAATAGAAGTTGCATCACTGGGGAAAAGATGGTTATCCATATGGGGTACAAACAAAATAAAAATGAATGAATTGTATCCCTATTTCACCACCATAGGTTAAAATCAGTTCAGGCTAGATCGTTACTTAACCACTGTAGACAGTGATGGGCTATTAGCAACACACTTAACGAACAAGTGATTAATCTCCTGAGTATATGAGGAAATCTGAGAAAAATTAGAAAAGTACAAGTACTTCAATATAAAAAGTAGCAAGACAAAAACAAACCTGAACAGATAATTCACAGAAGAGGAAAAAATGACCCTTAAGCATATAAAAAGATGGCCAATTAGTTAAATTAGCAAGGGCATGGGAAATCAAACCGCAGTTAGATACCATTTTCCCCATATCCGGTGGGTGATAGTAAAGTTGAAGGTGCATACATCCCGGGGCCACACTGGAAATTCTTCCACAAGCTGCATGAAGGCTCAGAGCTGCATCGCTTGTAATAGCCTCCAAGTTGGAAGCAACTCAAATGTCTGTTGTTGGTAGAACAGTTAAATAAATTATGCAGTGGAATCCTCTATTCGAATGAAACAGAATGAAACGGGGCCAATGCTTTGACATGGGTGAGTGTGACATATGTAATAAGGAGCAAAAGTTGAAGTCACCCAAAATGCATACAACATGGTTCTATTGATAAAAGTTGAAAACAGACAAAACTCAAGATTATGTCAGTTAAGGATACTTGCACACTGATAAAACTATATTTAAAAAGACAAGGAGTGATAAGCACAAAATTCAAGACGGTGCTCAACCTCTCCGGGGCAGAGGAGGAAGTCGCAGGGGAGTAGGCACTCCCCACGCCTCAGGTGTGGCCGTATCCCACTTCTGAAGCTGGATGCTGAGTCCATGGGTGTGTCTTTGTATTGTGTAGAGTACCTTTAAATGCATTTGAGATGCCTTTACTAGAGCTTCAATAAGTGCGGTTGGTTTTTTCAGGATTTAATCTCTAAGGAATCATGGGCCTGCCCGATCCATAAAAAAAAAATCCTTCTTGGGGGAGGTAATCACCAGCTGTTTCGAAGGTGACTGAAGGTCTAGCTTCATGTGAAGCCCAGGTTGGCTCTGTTGTATTTCAAAGCCAGCTCTCATACAGGATTGCAGGCTGAGCTATTATCATCTGATGGCAGTTACCCAAGTGGAGACGTGACTCACTCTGCTTCCCCGGGGCCGCCCGACCAGAAATCGTTAACCTGCATCCCATGATGTTGGTTTCTAGGAAGAGCACAGAACAGCCAGCTCCCTGACGTGGACAAAGAAATTCAGCCTGGATTATCTAGCCCTGGACTTCAATTCCGTGTCACCAGCCCCTGTACAGCAGGTAGGAAGTACTTAAAATCAGCCCTAATCCTGCCTTCCAGAAGTCCTGGTGTATTTCCCTCTGGGGTATATTCTTTGGGTGGATATGTACAAATTTATGTGGTATTCATACTCCTTAAAACTTGGACCGTAAACTTTATTGAGTGTAAGCTGTGGTATGAATGAATAGTAGGGAAGCAGTGGACAACAGCTAAATATTCTTGAGCAAAGGATGCTTAACAGTGTGTTGTTTGATGAGAAAACCCACTTGCTGAACAGGATAGACAGTATGATTCCATCTTGTGTGTGTGCAGAAAAAACATCTGGAAGATTTCCCTTCTCCTTTACCTTTAATTTCATTCCAACAACCTAAAATGATACTCCAGAAAAGCGGGTCAGAAGGGGAGACGGATGACTACAAAAGGCACGTTAGTCGGTTTTAGTAGGCTGTGCAGTGATGAGCACCCCAGATCTCCAAGTTGAAGGGAGCAGAGGTGAAGAGCGATCTGTACACAGACACACAAAGTGTAGCATTTCTTTCTGCAGGTAACTTGATAGCACTGTAATCTACCACACTCGAACTGCCATTTTCCTGACTTTTTCTTTTAATTTTTAGAATTTTTTTAAATTGAAGTATAGTCAGTTACAGTGTGTCAAATTCTGGTGTACAGCATCATGTCCCAGTTATAAATACACATACATATATTCATTTTCATATTCTTTTTCATTAAAGGTTATTACAAGATATTAAACACAGTTCCCTGTGCTACACAGAAGAAATTTGGGTTTTTTTTTTTACCTATTTTTATATGTAGTAGTTAATATTTGCAAATCTCAAACTCCCAGGTTTATCCCTTCCCACTTCCTTTCCTCCAGTAACCATAAGATTGTTTACTATGTCTGCAAGTCTGTTTCTGTTTTATAGATGAGTTCATTAGTGTCCTCTTTTTTCTTTTTTCTGTTTTTAGATCCCACGTATGAGTGATATCATACGGTATTTCTCTTTCTGGCTTACTTCACTTAGAATGATGATCTTTAGGTCCATCCATGTTGCTGCAAATGGCATTTTATTATTTTTTATGGCTGAGTGGTAGTCCATTGTATAAATATACCACAGCTTCTTTATTCAGTCATCTGTCGATGGACATCTAGGCTGCTTCCATGTCTTGGCTATTGTAAATAGTGCTGCTATGAACATTGGGGTGCAGGTGTCTTTTGGAAGTAGGGTTCCTTCTGGATATATGCCAGGAGCGGGATTCCTGGGTCGTACGGTAAGTCTATTCCTAGTCTTTTGAGGAATCTCCATACTGTTTTCCACAGTGGCTGCACCAAACTGCATTCCCACCAGCAGTGAGGAGGGTTCCCTTTTCTCCACAGCCTCTCCAGCATTTGTCATTTGTGGACTTTTCCTGACTTTTAAAATTCGATGTAATGACAGTCTTTTTGTTCTCCCCTTCAGAAACTTCTCCTTTTAGAGGAGCAAAGAGTAGACTATGTCCAAGTGGACGAGCAGAAGACGCAGGCTCTCCAGAGCACAAAGCAGGAGTGGACGGATGAGAGGCAATCCAAAGTGTAAGACAGCTGGGCTTGCTGGGCCTGAGACTTGGGGCTTGCTTGGAGGTTTTCACTAGAATTGCACTGATGGTCAACACAGGTTAAGATGCAGAGAGAACTTATGGTACCTGTGGGCTTGGCAGAACCTTTGGGAGAGAGGACATATTTGGACACATTGAACGGGGAGAAGAAGGAAGTGGTTTCCTGACAGAGGGGCCCTGGGGGAGCCCAGCCCTCCCCTCCCAACCCGTCGCAGCAGTGTCCCTCCCCAGCCACGCCTGCCCATGCCCAGAGCCTCAGGGAGGCTTGGAGTTGGCTCCACAGTCACAAAAGACAGAGATGGAGGATTCCACTGGGATGTAGAACACTCCACTCAGGCAGGGTAGGAACAAGAAAAAGAAGAGTTGGGAGGATAATTTCCCCAGTGTTTGGTTAAAGAGCTCTCCAGTGGAGCATTTGGAGTGCAGACTGGAAGCAGTATTACTACCAACAGGCTGACATCGTTTGACTCCAACGCCTGAAAGTTTGATCTGTCTCCTGTGCCTTCCATTGGACTCATAAATTATCCCAGGAGAGAGGCACCTGGAGAGTATCGTGTCCCCATCCCTGAAAGCGCGGTTGAAGAGATCAAGCCTAGTGATGGTGGCGGAATCTGCATTCCTCACTCCAAAGACTCCAGTGACAGAGGCGTCGAGTCCCGGGCTCCACGATGACGGTATCAGCTTACACTGGGGGCTCTAAGGATCATCTCTTCCCCTACAAGACCTTGGAAGCTAGGCTTGGCAGAGATTGGTGCTCCCACTTTGAAGAAAAGAATACTAAGAGCTGGAGGAGGGAACATTTGGCCCAGGATTACTCATGGAGCCGAGACATGGAGTCTCTTTCCACCGTCTCACGCTGCCTCTGAGGATGCTGATGAAGTCCATCAGTTTGGTTAATTCTGAAGATGTGTGGGAAACACACGCCAACCCGGGATGAGTCACCGTCTCCTCTCCCTTTCACAGGATTTTGAGCAGGTGCTTTTATACTTGAAAGGTATGCATGTCAAGCCAGGGTTTCTGTGTGTGGCGTTGAAACTGGGAACTCTAAGGTGATCAGTAGTTCCCTTTAAATACCTCTTGACAATCTGTGTGAATTCCATCCCTGGTTCACGTGGTCCCCTCGCAGCGTGTTTCCCATGAGCTGGCTAATGCTGGTGGAAAAACTTATGCCACCTCGGGGAGGGCTACCCCTGGCTATCTTCTGCTTGACTCAAGCTTTTGTGTGACAGTTATGAGCCGAAGAAAATGAACAAACCAAAAAGCAAGCCCCATTCTCAGGTTTCCTGGCTAATGTTTCCCTCCTGCTTTAGTGGCGCCTAGACCTTGAGGAGGGCAGATATTCACACTGTGCATTGAGGGCGGCTTGTCGCCTCTTCCTTTATGGGGCACTGGGGTTCAGGGGCCCCAGACAAAAGTCTCAATCTGACACAGAGTTTTACCTGATGCTCTTTCCTGAGCCTTCTGAGCACCTGCAGGCAGAAGACAGATCTGAACAAGTGGGTAGTAAGCAGATACTGACCTACTGTTCTGTCCCTGTGTCTTATACATGAGGCTAGATCACGTAGGCAGGCAGGTCTCTGACAGTTGGGGTTAGTCAGAGCAATTGTCAGCCTTATGCAGAGTTTCATGGTTTTGAACTGCTCCAAAGGTAAGTGTCAACATCTTGGTTTTTCAGACCATAAAAGAAGTAATTTTGATGTTCCAAGCAGCAGGATCTGGTGACATAATTTTCTTCCTGGAACAAGATGGGGGAACACTGCCAAGTGCTTTAACTGACTTGAGTCCTTAGTGAGTCTGGATGGAGCCACAAGAGGGCTCCTTGCACCCCACGGCCTGCTCCATGTCACCACACACAGAGTCGCAAAGAGTCACAGAGCCTCAGGCAAGAATCCAGGGCAACAGACGGCCAGTTCCCATGGATGGTAGCTTCCTCGTTTGTGGGCCACCTGTGTTTAGGTCGTCAGAAAAGTTGTACACCCAAGTGTCGAGAACCTCACCAGATTGGGGATAGATTGGAAAAGTAAATACAGCTGAAATGATGTCAGCAATGAAATGTCATCCAGGTGACCAAAAAAAAAAATCTGTTTCTACAAAACATTTCCAGGGCCATAGTTACTGCACGAAACAACAGACACTTGACTGGTGTGGCTTGTTTGGAAGTGATTAGGGATTTTTTTTTTAAAAAGATGACTTCACCTCATTTCCAGGGTGTATGCGATGATGTCTTGCTTTGATAAAACCGCTCATGGATGACTCCACAAAAACAGAACAATTCAGGGACACAAAATACAGGTGGTTTCTGAGCTGACAGCAGCGTATGCTCTTGAGAAAGGCACCAGCGTGGACTAGCTGTGCCAGCAGAGAGCCATGATTCTGAGGGTCTGTTTTTTTTAATAGAAAGGATCCCAGATACTGCTCCAAGTCAAGTGCACATGGCACAGCTGTACGCTGTGCAATACACCTTTCTAGAAGATTTGAGAATCATCAGGACAGTGTAGTGATTAATCCCACGTTCTTTTCTGTAGCTTCTTTTGGCTTCATTTCCTTCCATCTCGTTTTGTTGGGAAATACTCCCAGGTCAGGAGTTGTGTCATGCAGAAAAGGCGGCTGAAGGGTGTCAAGCCCGTGAGTCCCCAAGTCCTTGGGCCACCAGCACCAGCTGGATCATAGCCTTTAGGTCTGAGTTGCACCCGAAGGCTCCCCTAAGGCCCTGCTTTCTCCTGTCAAGGCCACCTCCTCTGCCCCCATTCACACCACCTTTGTATCCACAATCACGCTGATTTTTAAAAATTCACTGTGTTTTTACTGTTTCATTTCTGGCATTAATAAAAGTCTTGGAGGAATTGTGCCCGAAGTGCCCGCTTATTTGTTTTAAGTGACAACAGCTGATAAAAATAGGGACCACGGTTTGAAAGCTGAGTATGTGAAAATAGACTTCATTGCCATTTTGGAAATACAACAAACTTCACCTGAGTCATGTGGAATGACCTACATTCGTGGCATTTCACTGCAAACAGGTGGCTGTAATCAGCACTGCTTCTGGTCAGCCAAACCGCATCCTGACACCCTTTTTTTCTCTGACATTAAAAGCGGCAGCTCGTGACCTTCCTGTCCCCAGCAGGGGTCCAGCGCCACCACCTCCTCTTCTCCACAGTGAGGCTCCCAGCTTCTCTGGGCGCTGTGCAATCTCTGGGTGACTGTGCCAGGCAGAGGCCACTAGGGTAGCAGGGGCTCCGGAGTAGGGGAAACAGGCCAAAGGCAGAGACCCGACAGCCAGGGTGCTGAGGGGGAGGGGAAGCCACGTGAAAGTCCGCGCCCTGGGGAAGTATGAGGCTGGTTACCCATCATCCCCCGACCTGAAGAAGGGCAGGTTGTCCACGAGGCTTAACCAGAGACGCAGGGCCCGGGGACTAACCTAAAGCGGCTCTGAACCCCAGGCCCCTTGTGCTCCGGCCCCCTTCCTCCACCAGAGGCCTCCCCAAGTTTCCGGATTTCTTCTTTATTTTCCTCAATTTTAAACTGCCTTTATTGTTATCATTTCCTTATTTTAATTGTGCCATTTGTTTTTATAAATGTAATTTTTATTTTCTGCAACTGGGAGAGTGTGGCACTGGTGCAGGCTGGTTGGGTGCCCTCACGCCCCCCCCCCAACACACACACACAGGGGCACTTGATTTATGACGGGGGTGCTGGGGAGCCTCAGGGACAGACGGCCTCGCCAACAAGGGTGCCGGGTCACTGGGGACCCGCCAGGACAGTAATGAGCCCTGAGCCCGCTCGGCCGCCGATTCCCGCGGGACCTGGAGGCGGAAGGCTGAGCGATCGGTTTGCCGCCTTCCCTCCCCGGACCCGGCCCTTTCGGCATCTGTCCGCCACTGCGGTCCTGGTCTTTGCTTCTTGGTGACAACCTCCACTTCGATCAGCTTTAGCCTTTGCTTCCCTTCGTGTAAAACAACACAACCTAATTGTTTTATGTCTGTTTTGAAAGTTTCAATCATTTAAATTTTTTTGTTCTTCAATTTCAGGCTTTTAATTCATTTTCATACTTTATGGTGATAGAAGTCATCAAGTAGTTACCTGTATTTGGAAAAATTATTATTAATTAGAAGAATGATTATTAATTATAAGACGAGAATTTTCTGGAATGATGGAAATGTTCAATATTTTAATCCGGGTGGTGGTTATACAGGGGCTTACATACGTAAAAATTGATCAGTCCTTAAACTTAATATTTGTACACTTCCCTGCATGTAAATTATACTTCAACAAACCAGTTAACATGAGGGGAAAAAAGACTCCAGGGGAATTAAAAAGTTAATATTTAGAAACACAACCATACAACGTAGAAGAAACTAGAGGAAAACTTTTTATTATCTTGGGGTATGGAAGACCTTCAGCAGCAAGTCACAAAAGACAGAAGCAATAAAGGGAATACTTATTTCCTTTGATAACTCCATCTACTTCAACACATATTTCGGGAACACCTGCTACATAACAGGTAGTCTTGTAGGCACTCTGGAACTAAGAGCGTGAACAAAAATCCCTTTCCCTAAGGAGCTTATGCTCTGGCAGGATGTGGGGCACTCTTGGTGCTCCATCCAAATCCTCTAGGACACCTTTCACTGTTTGACGTGGCCCCTGGCTTTCATGTGCCTTTGCTGCCAACAGCCCGCACCTGGGACTCCCTGTCAGTGGAGAGCCTCTCCGGCACCTACTGGAGCTGCTTTACCTGCGAGAGCAGAGAACACCTCGGGATGCACTCCGCCTGCCCTCTGCACTGAGCAGGACAGCATTCTGAAATCTCAGTTCCTTTACCTCAGGTTGGGACAAAGTCTAAGGAGAAATTGCATTGCAGAGCTCCCCAGTGGAATGTGGCAGGATTCCTCCTCTCCCCGAGACGCCCCCTCGCTTGGACTCCGCCCCTTCCCCGTCCCGCCTTCCCGCTGTCGCCTGCCCAGCCTTCGGCGAACCCAGCTATAGCACACTGAGTTCTGGAAAAATGGCTGTAAAGAGATCTTCTGTCCCACTTGCTCGTCCAGAATCTAGCCACTCCCCATCAAGAGGTAGAGTCTCCGTCCTCTCCTCTAGAACCTGGGTCCTACAGGGGACAGAGCTTCTGCCTGGCCCTCTCTCAGGATACACACCCTTGGAATGCAGGCATCACGCTGTGAGGAAGCACATGCCACATGGAAAAGAGCGAAGGCCCTGGGCCCTCAGACTCTGCTGCCTTCCCAGCTGGTAGCTGGCACAAAATTGTCAGCCGTGTAAGACCCGTTGGAAGCAGATTCCTCCAGGCTGCAGTTTGACCACCCAGATGTGGTCCCATGCAGCAGATGTGAGCCTTACCCCGAGTGGCCGCCCAAACCAGAGATGTGTGTGCGAAGTAAATGACCATCGTTACTTTATGTCACTAACTTTGGGTGTGGCTTCTCATGTAATAGCAGTCACTAGACCACCAACCTAAGACACAGGTGAGACAGGAAGTTAAAAAAAATCAACTTGTAAATTATACTGTATCTTAGAAACTGATGAGTGGTATGGAAAAGAAAAAACAGCGTGAGGAGGAGCAGGTGTGCACTGTCTGGGGGGGCGGCCACATGAGTAAGGAGGGGGAGAAGATGAGACCTGAGCAGCCTTGGAGATGAGGGAGCCACAAGCTATGTTTGCGAGAGCCTTCAAGGCAGGGAGCACAGACTGCAAAAGCCCCAATTCAGCAGAAAACTTGCAATGCTGATGGCACAGCAGAGGAGGTGGAGTGGTAACTGAGGACTCGCAGATTATAATATAGGGCCTTATTGGCCATTATAAGGCCACTGGCTTATGTTCTGAGTGAGAATGGAGCCAGTGCAGGGACCTGAGCAGGGGAGACATGCCATCTGACTTACATTGTGAAACGATCACTGAGCCACCACAGCTGCTGCACGCGGTCAGGTGAGACTCTCCATCACCGTCGTCACATCACGACCACCGCCACCATCCCCACCGACAGCACCTCCCTCCCTCCAGCCCACGTCAGGGTGCTCCAGGTTCTGTAAGGCAGGCTGTTCACCTGTGTGGAGTGACAGGGACCGGATCTGCCCTGCCACTTAACCTGAAAGAACTCCCTAGAACCAGGCAAAATACATGAAACACAGGCTGTGAAGAGGGTGGCTGTCGGGCGGGGAAGGACAGTCAGGGCTCTCTGGGAGACGAGAAAGGAAGAGGGAAGCCGTGCACTGGCCCCAGCTCACTGTCCCAGAGACCTTCCAGACGGAGTCCAGCCGGGTCCCTGGGTCTGGGGCCAGCCTGGTGGGCGGAGGACCGGAGAGGAGGGAGCCCTGCACCCGGGCAGAGGGTCCCACGGGAGGACACACAGACCACCGAGCAGCACAGGCTCCTGAGGAAACTGAGGCCGGGGACTGGGCCACCCCAGTGGATGAAAGGTAACTGCCCAGCGCTCAAGCAAGACAGGGACTTGCAGCTGTCCCCGCCGGCCAGAAGGGCAAACCTCGCCATTCAACAGGCATCGGGCCAGGGCTCAGAAGGGTGGACAAAAGATGGCTCCTCCACTGAAAGCCGCTCTGGTCCCAGGCAGCAGACCTTGAAAGACTCCAAGGGCAAAGGCTCAGTGTCTGACACTGAATCAAAAACTACCAGGGGATACAGAGCAGGAAAATCCAACCCTTAACTAGGAGAGAAATTCATCGCTGAACGGCCTCCAGATTGGAAAGGAAGAGGTAACACTGCCTTCATTCCGAGAAGACATGATCACCTACGGGGAACACCCAACGGCAGCTACAAAAGAGCTACTAGAATAAGTGAGTTTAGCAAGGCTGCAGGATATGACATCTTTTCCCAGGAGCCACCTCCTTCTAACTAAAGGCTTAAACCATGGTCCCAGCACTTTTCCTTCACTGGCCTGAGAGCAGGCCAGTGAGCCACAAAGCTCCTACTGTGGTGTTTCCGGGTTGTTTCCTCTTCTCAAGCAAACCAAGTTTTTAAAAAATTTTGCCGAGGTTGGGAGGGTTTTGCTCAGTGGTAGAGTGCCTGCTTAGCATACTCGAGGTACTGGGTTCAATCCCCAGTACCTCCATTAAGAAACAAACAAACCAACCTAGTTACCCACCCCCCACCCCCCAATTTTTTTTTTTAAATTTTGCCGAGGAGACGCAGTGGTGACAAGGATGTGGGCAACCAGCATTCTGGTGGGACAGTACATTTTCTGGAGAGCAATTCCACACTTCAGATTGAGAACTGTAAACATTTAACCAATTCTACCTCTTTTAACCTATCTTAAGAATCATTCATGCAAAGATTTATACACAAGAATTCCACTGAATCTTTACTTATAACATGTCAAAAATTGACAGTGATTTAAATGCTCAATAATGTTATCTTTTACGTATCCCTTCAATAATGCTTTCGAAGAATTGTTAGGATAAAAAGTTCACGTTAGATGAAAAATATCAGGAAAAATGCTAAGCTTGCAAAATATATATTATTGTTATACATTTGGTACATAAATACAACTATAAAACTAAGGAAATGTTCCAGAATGGTGACAGTAGTTAATACTGGGTGACAGGACCTCTCTTCTTCCACATCTTAAACTGTCTTCAATTACGTTGTGCTATTTGAAAATCTGGATCCCAGAACCTCCCCTCCAACCAGAGGACAAAGGCAGGAACATTTGGAGGTGCCACAGTTGAAAACGAATTCAGACACAGCATCATAGCTCAGTGTTATTTTCTGTAGTTAATAAGCATTTAAGCACCAAACAAACCAAGGGGACCCTGAGCGCCCAAGCGCCAGTACAGGCAAAAGAGGAGGCCCCACAGTGAAGCGGCTACTACTGTGGGGGTCACCCCCCTAGGAAGGATGCGCTGTCTAGGAAGGGACACAAGGTTTGACCTTAACCTCCTTCCCCCTCCCTGGCTTAGCGGGAAACAGGGGGCCCAAAGCGCTGCAGGGTCCGCATCACCAGAGCTAGCTGGTCCAGAAAGTTGACGATGGAAATTCGCAGGAGGCGGGAATCTTCAGCTCTCCAGCGGCTGAAAGGGAGGGAAAAAGAAAACCCAGTTGGAGGGAGGTGCTAAGTCCCACCGTCCCCGCCCTGCTCGTCTATGACCCTGCGCCCTTTGCCATCTCCCTTAGAGTGCCCCTCAGGTGGAGCTGGGTGCAGCGCACCGGGTCACCTCCCTAGGCCCAACCCTTGAGTGGCCCCACGTTGCCAATCGAGCGCCCCTCCGGGCAGACCCGGCCACCTGCCGCCCCTCCCCATCAGCCCCTTCTAGAACTTACACCGCCAGGAGGCTGCCGCTGACTGTGAGCTCCTTCCGAACCGCCCCTCGGTGGGGTTCGGCATCTGGGGCCAGGGACCCACGGGCGATCTCCGCCTCCAAGGTGGACGGGAAAGGCACGTCTAGGGCGCTGGCGAGATTCGGTTAAGGCACCATCCACGTAGCTTCTGTGCGCTGGGCCCTGTCTCCGGCCCCCCCTGACTAGCCCCAGCCCCTTCGGGGCCGCTTCCATCCCACTCCTGGCCCATTCTAATGCACCCCAGCCACCCCGGTGCCCCCTGCTCTCATTTTTTCTCCCCCCGCCGTGCCTGGCCCGTACCCCGCAGCCCGAGTCCCCCTTCTCCCCTTCGCTCCCTGGCTGCCCCTGACTCATCTGGTCCTCTGTCCCACCTCCCACAGCAGGCAGCCCCCAGCCCATTCTCCGCTGCCCCCTCGGGCAGGATGCAATTCGTGCAGTCGGCTTCTCGGCCTTCCGGCCGTGGACATGGGGTTTCCGCCCGGCCCCGAAGTGGGCTGTGCTGGCGCTACACGCGGAGCTCCGCCGGCTGCAGCGGCTGCTACCCCTGCGCCTCCGGGGCTGCCCAGGCCATCCTGACGGTCCCGGGCTCCAGCGCCGCCCGCCGCGCCGCCTGCGCTCGCCTCCGCGCCCGCCGCCTGCATGGCTGCCGCGCTCCGCCTCCGACTCCGCCCTCCGGACGCCGGTCGGCTCGCCGCGCCCACCAGCGGCCGAGAACCCCGGGCTCCCTCCCGAAGCCCCGCCCCCAGCGCTGACCCCGCCCCGCCCGCGGCCGAGAAACCCCGGCTCCCCCGTGAAGCCCCGCCCCCGCGCTGACTCCGCCCCGCCCGCCTGCGCAAGCGGTCCCTCCGCAGCCCCCTCCACCCTTGCCGACCCCACCCCCTTCCCCGCCAGACCACGTGTGAGGCCACCGGGTGCCTGGCCCGGTTCACGCCCTGTCCGTTCCCAACGTCCCCGAGACATGTGACTCCACATGGACGTGGAAGTGACTTGTGGAGGGGGGTGGGGTCGGATAGCCCCGGAGGGCTACCGCTCTGCACCCGGCCTCCGTCGCAGGTGTGAGCGGAAAAACCAAAGCAGGCGGTAAAGGAGCCGACCGGCCGGGCCGACCGGTTTGCTTTTTAGGAAGAACACTGAGTGGCTTGCGTGGACGTCGAGCCCGCCTGCGGGGACCCCCGCACAGAGGCAAGGAGAGAAATGACAGGGCCTGAACTAAAGTAGTGGCAGGGGAACAGGGCTAATGTCCTGTGTGGAACGTCAGAGTGCAAAACGAAAATCGCTGGGATCCCAATTCAGTGAGTGACTGTGGATGCGTATAGGAATCCCAGGACAACATGCCAGGGTGTAAAATTACTCGTTCTCTCTGTGTGACGCCATCGTGGGTGATTTTAACTTCTTTCTTCTGTCTCCCGGCAAGGTTTTGAGAGCGACCTTACGTGGCATTTTTCATCCAAAATAAGGTTTTAAAGTGACGTGAAATTTCCGATGCTGATAGGCCTGTTACTTTTCTATTGTCCTCCTTTGTAATCACAAGGAAGGACTTGAAGCTGAACTGGATCATCAAATCCTGTTGGATCTCCCCTCAAAGTAGGCCCTCAATCAGCCCACGTCCCTCCCTCTCCATTGCTAGTTCCCAGGGGCAGCCCCCGTACCTCCCCGAGCCCTTTGACAGCGTTCTGACTAGTTTTCCTCTATGCCTGCTCCTCTGCAGCCTGTCCTCCACACAGCAGAATCCGTTCTGAATGTCTAGCATAAGTCATGTCACACCGTGTCCCTGCTTAAAATCCTAAGACACTTTCCCTTGGCCCTTGGAATCAGATCCAAACTCCTTGTTGTGGCTTATAAAAGCCGGGTGTGACCTGGCTCCCAGCTCCTCCACCCTCTATCTCCACCTGTCTGCTTCCTCATTCTGTGCAGCCTCTGGGGCCTTCTCTCTGCTCCTGATCAAGGGTGCCCCGCCCCCAGCCCTTTCCACTTACTTCTATTTGGAAGACTCTGTCCCCAGACTTTCCCATGGCTGGCTCCTTCTTGTCATTAGGATCTTGGCTCCAGTGTCGCTTCTGAGAGGCCTTCGGGGTCACCAATCTAGCACACTATCCCCAGGCACACTTCATCACATTTGCCCATTTCAGTTTGCTGCATTTCTAATAATCTGAAATTAAAACTTTGTTTTGTTCACGTCTACGTTGTTGATGGTACCTTTTCAGTGCAGTTTATGCAATAGGTGGTGTGTTGCCTGCCAGCTGAAACAGTATTAAGTACAAGACTCAACCACTGCCTTGGGCCTAGCACTCCCACAGGTAGGCGGTTCCTTCACACATATGGAACAACCTATGCGCAAAGTTACTCACTATAACATAATTCGTAATAGAAAACTGTTGGGTACAGGGCACATGCCCCACAGCAGCAGGGAGCTGGTGAAATTCATTATGGTACAGTAGTCCTAAGCAGCAGTAGAAAACCATGAAAATCTCTAGTGAAAATGAACTGATTTCCAGGATGTGTTGTTATGTGTAAAAAAAATCAGAATGCAAAGGACACACACAGACACACGTACTTATTGGGGGGGAAAAAGATACAGGACAGACAGAGAACCTGGAAACTGATGAAAGTGACATGGGTATGGGACTTCCTGTAATACATCTTTTTGTGCAGTTTTGACTTTGAACCATGTAAATGATTTATATGTTCAAAAGTATATTTGAAAGAGTGAAAAAAATCAAGTGCTTACACTGAATAAAAACAAAAGCCAATGAGCCTAACTGCATGTCCAATCGATAACAGAACCACAGAGAGAAAATAAGTCTGGTACCTTTTAAACTCAGCCCTCTGTGCTCCCTTCACGGGGTATATTCCAGGGACAGACAGCATTGGCTTTACTCTCAGTGTGTCTGTTGGTGGCGGTGACAGTGCTGAGATGACTGTGAAGCTGTCCGGGGTGCACTTTAAGGTCGACTCTATCCGGTAGAGGAAGGGAGCAAGTACACCGACAGATCGAGCTGTGGGGAACATGGCTGTGGAATGAGGGGAGGTGACAAAGAAGTGTGAAACTGGGTTGGAATTGGGGGTTGCAGTATGAACTCAGAAAATGTTTGCGAGTTTTGTCCAGTGCAAGAGTCTAGAAACAACGACACCCCAGTAGCAATGAACGCACCCCGTACCAGACCTTGGTTCTCAACACCGTTCTCCACTGAAAGGAACCACAGCTCCTTGGAGAAATGGAGGATCCTAGGTCTGGGGCAGGAGAAAATACCAGATGAGCCTGAGGCACGTTTTAATGCTAGAAAATAAGGACATGCTTGAAAAGCAAAAAGATGAGGCATGTCAAAGGGATACAGGAGCCAAGCAGGAAGAACCAAAGCTAGAACAATTTGAGTGTCAAAAAGGATATTAAACCTTTGGAGAGGAGTGTGACTGGGAGGCAGCACCAGGGAAGGTCATATTATGTATTTATTATGTATATATTTCCATCTGGAGGAGACAGATACATGGGCATATCCATTTAAAGAATCCATTGAGCTGTACATGGATGATTTATGCATATTACTGTATGCATGCTGTAGTCCGATAAAAATGACCCCCAAAATGACACTCTTGGATTCTAAGTTGTTAAATGAAAAAGCAGTGCCATCCACTGTGATAACTGAGAAAAGAGAGCGGGGGGTGAGGGGAAGGAAAGCTCTTCCTAGAGAAATACCAACTAATAATTGTAGAAAATCAGCCCACGTCTCTCCCTCTCCATTGCTAGTCCGACCGCATACTCACCAGAAACAAGTACGTGCTCAACAATAGCAACAAAAACCATTATTTTAAAAATGTGCCTACAAGTTCTTTGATATTCCTCCTTACAAAAAAAAATGGAGCTTAATTTCCCTCCTTTTGAGTGTGGGCTGGACTTACTGATTTGCTTCTAACAAACAGCACATGGAGGAAGTTACACTGTGGAAATCTGCAAACCAGGTCATAAAAGGCTTTGCAGCTTCAGTCCTTTTCTCTTTCTTGGCTAACTGTATCAAGGGAAGCCAGCTGCCACGTAATGAGATGAGATCCAGGTGTCAAGAAACTGATGCCTCCAGCCAACGGCCACGTGAGCTAGGCTAGAAGCAGATTTACCAGACCAGACAGGCTTTCAGATGACTGGAGTCCTGACCAACGTCACTGCCACCTCATGAAAGAGCCTTGTGGATGAGCTGGGACACTTTTTCATCTGCAAGGAGCCTTTGTACTTCCTTTTCTGTGAACTCTTTGTTCATATCTCTTTCCCATTTTTCTTTTATTCTTATCAATATTTATAAGTTTTTTTATATGTTGGGGTAGTAACTTTGGCTGTGACATAAATGGCAAAAGAGTTTTTCCTGTTGGTCATTTCTCTTTTTATTTTGCTTCTGGAGAGATGACATGCCAACTGTTTTAGTGTTATTTAATTGATCGATCCTAACTTTATTCTTTTTAAATATAAAAACCTACTCTTTTTAAATGTAAAAAATTCTGAAATTTACCTGGAGCAATATAATGAAAAAGTAACCAGGAACATGCTAGGAAAGGATAGTAATTGCAGAAAATAGCTCCTAGATCCATAAAATGCTTAGCAAAACAGATGCAATATGCAACACGCTACTGCACAGTGTGTTTATGTTAACAGAGAAAGTCCCAGGATGACTTAGAGCTGGATGGACACACGACGATTTCTGAAACCTTGCTGAGGAAAAATAACTCGACATGGGCAGAGGATGGCAGGACGAGCATCAGAAGCTTCACACATTTGCTTTGGTCACATTCTCCAAACGCTCTGAAAACAGCAAGATGTGGCTTAGGAAGACACAGCCATTCTAGCCTAAACAGAAAACAAAACAGCCCAAGGAGCCCAATCCTCTCAAGAGCCTTTCAGCTATTTCCTTCCTTTGTTCTAAGCATTAGGCTCCAGTCAGAGAGAACACCCTGCCCTTTCCGATGCTAAAAAGAAACTGGAAGAAGTGAGCAAATGATAAGGTTGTTCAGGTGGAGAGAAAAATCTAGGATGGATACTGTTGCATAAGCAGCTGACAGAAACGCAATGTAAAAAGAGAAAATGGACTTTGGCTTCCAGTCCAGCAGATGAGGCGCTTGGAAGTCTGTCTGTCCTAATAATCAGTAAAATGCTGAACAAACAAAATCAACTCTTCCTAGATCTGCCAGACAATGAAGGTCAGATACCAAGAATCACAACCTAACAGGACGAAGCCCCACAAGCAGAAACCTCCATGAGAACAGAATTGTGAACTAGAATTGTAACCAACAGCTGGAGGCTCAGTGTGGACAAGGCTGAGGGATAAAAAACTCCAGGGGGACCTGGTCATAGAGGCTCCACATTTTGTGAGCTTTACCTCAAGGAGCTCTGTCTACTAGGTCCTCCCAGGGAACAATGGAGAGAAATTCTCTCATGCTTCTGGCAGGGGGTAAGGAAAATACCCATATTGACACCCACTGTACGATCCCGTTCTTAATAAGATCTGCCCACCAGAGAAACTAACCAGAGCCTGAACTACTAGGGTTTTCCAGAGCCTAACTGCCTGGGAAGGGAAGGAAAATGCACAACTCCAGCTCACTCCAGCCTCACGGAACCTCCAGGGGGAGGGAGGACTGAGAAGCATAGGTGAAGTTCACAGCCCAGGGGTACAGGCTCACCAAAGACTGACACCTAATCGTAAGACAGACTGCTTCCCTCCCTCAGCCCTCACCACCACATTACTAAAGGACTATTTACAGCAGTTGCTTTTACCCAGTACAGCATGCCCAACTATCAAGAAAAAGTAGCAGGCTACTGAAGGCAGAAAATGCACTTTGAAGAGACAGAGCAAGCATCAGAATCAGATTCAGATGAAGCAGAAATATTGGAATTATCAGACTAATAAATTAAAACAACCAAAAAATATGATTAACATGTGAAGGGGCTCTAGTGGAAAAAGTAGACAAAGTGCAAGAAAAAATGGGTAATGTAGCTGTGAAGTAAGGGCCTCTGCCTCCCATTCAAGCAGAGCCACCAACTCAGCAAGCACCTGCTCTCAGAACTGGCTGGGAATGAGCCTGCCTTCCAGGGACCTGTCCCTGTCCCACGGCCCTCAGCACACTGTCTTATCATATGCCTGTTCACAGGGTTGTCTCCCCAGCCTGACAGGTAGCCCCTGAGAGATGGAGGTGTCCAGGCTCCCCTCTGGATCTCCCGGGCCAGACAGGCAGGTGAGAGGAACAGGCATAGACCAGGTCTTACTGAGACCGCCTAAACAGAGCCAGTGAGGGATAGAGAGGAACTGGGAGGGAGGGACAGTGGGTTGGGGACGTCCCACCCAGGGAAGGGGCAGCTACTGCCTGGGCCTCTGCCCCTGGGGAGGGAAGGCTGCTGGGCCTGGATTTGGAAGGCCATGGGGCGGGGATCAAGTGGCCTGGATGGAAGTACCTGCCCCCTGCCCCCTCCCTGGGCTCCGGCCCTGGTCCAGTCACTTCCCACTGCAACAGTGGTCCCCGGCGGAGACACTCCACCCCTCATGCTGCGGTCCCTTCTCCTCCCCGCCCAGCCATCCCCTCCCCCCGCCTGCTGTACCTTTCCTGTTGACTTGACCCCCTTCCAGACACAGAAGTAGACCAGCACCCAGCGGGCCAGCAGACACAGGGCCACCTCCCAGTTGAGGGCCCCTGGCACCTCCAGCCCCCCAGAGAGCCGCAAGACTTTGTTCCTGGGGGAGGGAGAGCGCATGAGGGCTGTGCTGGCCGAGGGCAAAGAGACGCGGAGCTGGCCCGGGCGTGGTGCTCCCCCTCCTGCAGCCCTTGAGTCCAGCTGCTCCGACCTGTGCACCTGGGCCCAAGCCTGCAGCCTGGACGGTGTCCCTGCAGCACGTGTGCCTGGAGCCCACGAGCCCCTGGCGGCCCGGCCCCACGCCATCCCCGGCACGCGCGGCAGCGGCAGCGGCAACGGCAGCCTCGCTCCCCCAGGCCGGCAGGCACAGCCGCGCCGCATCCCTGGCTCATCCCCCCGGGGCTGGGCCCCCACCCCCGCCCCTGCAGACTTGAGCTGTGGGCGGGGGGCCAGAGGGACAGGCCGGGCGTGGCCCAGAGGCGCCTGACTCACTCCCAGAACTCGATGACAGGGGACCGGCGGTCGGCAGGCTGGTCAGACATGAGGGTGGCCCGGCTGGCACCACGGCAGAGACTCCGAGGTGCACGGGGCTCGCTCTGGGTGCGCAGGCTTGGCGGGAAACGGCCACGTGCCCACAGACCTTGTTGGGCGCGCGTCTGTTTGGGCATGCGCACTGGGGCGCTCGAGCCACACCACGTGAAGGGGAGGAGCGTCGTTCGGAGGTCTCATTGGCTAAGCAGCTTATGGGGTGTCTGGGCCCGAGGCAGGGCCAGTCTAAAGGGACCAGACCGTGTGGGTGTCTGTTTGCGCAGGCTCACTAGGGTTACACAGCGCTCTACGGGCTGGCGCTTCATAAGGGAGCGCCCATTGGCTAGAGAGCCTACGGGGTCTCCAGGGTCTGTTGGCGGGAACCAATCACGAGCCAGGAGGCGGTGCCAGGGGTCTGTCTGCGCAGGCGCCCTGAGAATCCCGAGTTGCACTGCTTGCGAAGGGGTTGAGTTTTGTGACGGGGCACGTTGTCCTTCAGCTACTCCTCATAGCGACGGTGGGAGGATCCAAGATGGGGTCTGACGCGGATGGCGGAGGAGCCGTGAGGGCAGCAGATGCAGGCGCAGGTGCCGCGGTTGTTGCAGTGGAGGCAGCCGGTGGTGGCCAGGGCGCGCCAGGTGGCCCTGGCGACCTAGGTGGCCCCGGTGAACCCATCCACCCTGGTGACCCTGGAGACCCTGGCGACCCTGGCGACCTCGACGGCCCAGGTGCTCCCGGAGGCCCCGGTGTCGCAGGAGAGGCGGATGGTGCAGCCGGTGGCATTCCCCAGATTGAGCGGGCACCCCAGGCACCAGGGCCTGGTGGAGATGCAGCACCCGCGGCTGGAGGTCCGGGTAATCAGCTGCTTCAGTTGTATCCTATTTGAGGAGCCCTGGCGGGCTGGGTGGCCGGGGGATGGGCTGGAGGTGGTTTGGGGGGGTCTTGCAGGCGAGTAGGGCCTGAAGTGTAAAAGGAGGGTACTCTTGGCTGCTGGGGGGTATGGGCCAGGGGTGGTCTGGGCTGACAGAGGGTGGCAATGGTGAGGCAAACCAGTCTGCCGTGAACCAGAGGGTAGGGGCTGTGACGTCCAGGCTGGCCTAAGTGTATAGGGTGGGAGGTTGGGGATGGCCCAAGGGGCGGCCTGGGAGGCAGGCGGGTCTCAGCGAGGAGGAGGCCAGCGGCGCAGGCAAAAATCAGTCGTGTGGATGGTGCCTTAACCATATCTCCACCAGCTTCTTCACTGTGCCGTTCCCGTCGCCCGTGGAGGCGGAGATCGCCCACTGGTTCCTGACTCCAAATGTGGAACTGCAAGGGCCAGTTCAGGAGGAGTTCAGTGTGAATGGCAGCGTCCTGGCTGTGTCAGTTCTACAGTGGGCCGGGGAGGGGCTGGTGGCAGGTGGCCAGAGCCAGTCTCCGCCCAGGTGGAGCTGTCATGGAGCCAGGGAGGGGTGAAGTCTAAGGAAGAAACGTGGTGCTGTGGTGCTCTGGGATTGTCGGTGTGAGGGGACAGGGGGAGGAATGTGCTTCCCCTCCTCCTAACGAATTTTATTTTTCCCTCCCTTTTAGCCGATTGACTGCTGAAGACCCTGGCCAGCTCCGAACTTCCATCGCCTCCTGCCTTGACCAGCTTTTCCTGGTGATGCAGGCCATGCAGTGCTTTGTGCCCCCGAGTTTTGCTCAGCCTCAGCAGGGCAAGGGGGGCTAACCTAACTGATGTGTCCCGCTCTAAGCACCCTTCCCCAGGGCACTGCTCTCTGCAGTAGTTGCCGCTTTGTTATTGGGTTCTGATCTTTTGCCTCTTCTGGCCCTTGCGCACTCAGGGCCCATGTATTTTGTTTGGCAATTAAACGTTTGTTAATTACAGAAAATAAACCTGAGCTACTGCTATTCTACTGCACCTCCTGGTAGTCTTGCGTTTGTCCTCAGGTTGGAGGGGAGGTTCTGGGGTTCAGATATTCAAGTAGTACAATGTAACTGAAGACAATGTAAAAATGGAATAAAAAGAAAATTGTGGCCTGCCATTCAACGTGATTAGCTCCCTCTAAAATATCTTGTATCCTGCAACCTTGCTGAGCTCACTAATTAATTGTAATAGCTCTTTTACAGTCCCGTTGGACTTTCTACGTACACAGTCATTCTGTCGGTAAATAAAGGCACTTTTCTTTCTTTCTTTCTTTCCAGCCAATGCCATTTGATTGATTTCTGTCATAATGGATTGGATTTTCCTGCTTTTTGCATGCCTGGTAATTTGAGATTGGATGCCAGGCGTTATAAATTTTCCCTTGGGTGCCGGATATTTTTCCATCCCTAAAGTTATTCTTGAACTTTGTTCTGGGATCCTGTTAAATTACTTGGAAACAGTTTGATCCTCTTGAATCTTAAGATTTACTATGTGGGACCAGAGAAGATCTTAATGTAGGATTAATTTAATTAACTTCCAGTCTTCAATGCTAGGGAAGGCTATAGTTAGAAACAAAGACTCTTACCCATGATTACTTAGGGTGGCAGTAAAATCTATCTGGACATTTCACTGGCATTTTCTATTAAAATTAAAGGTGTGCGTTTCCTTTAACCCACCTTTGGGAATCTATCATTAAAGAAAAAAGAAACACACACACACACACACACACACACACACACACACACACACACACACACACAAAACCTCTTGTATATGCGAACAAGGCAGAATTGACCACAATGTGAATTACAGCATTGTTTGTCATTGTGAAAAATGGGTCGAATGTACATCAATGGGGAAAACGTTTAGGAAGTCATGGTAAGTCCGTCCTGGAGCAATAGCATATGGCAGTTGAAGAGCAAGAAACAGATATGAAAACAGATTAAACGAGTTGCATCATTTCCCCTGCTGATGTACATTCTACTAACAAGAGCTATGCTTCTGATGGAATTGACTTCACCTCTGATTCCAGGAGTGGGCATGTGGCTCAGGCCTGGCCCATCGGAGCACTGCTTTCCTCCCGCCATGGTGATCCCATCCAACTAGTGACACTTTCGGGGCTGCAGGGGGTAGCCTGGTAATGGACAGAGGGGAAGCTAGAGCCAGAAGAAGGCAAATCTCAGAGAATCAAATCCTGGATCCAGCCATGCCTGAAGACAGAACTACCTCTGGACCTTTGAGTTACACAGACTGAGAAATTCTCCCTTTGGTTTAAGCCAGTGTGGATATTTTGATTCTTTTCTTTTCTTTTTTCTTTTCTTTCTTTTCTCTACTTGCAATAGAAAAATCTTGACTATTATTGAGTTGAGGGATCATAATGTTATTTTTTATTTAACTACTGCGGTGAGAGGACTTTGCCCTCCTTTATTACTTCAGGAGAGAAATGAGCCTATTTTCTTCCTAAGGGATTGGCTCCTTGCTAAGAAACCATCAAGCCATATGGTAGGAAAGGGGACAAATCAGTTTTTGTGGGTAAGACTCCAAAGAAGAGAGGGAGGGACTTCAAGGGGCAGCTGGAGGAAAGGACAAAAGCTGGAGAAGGGGCACAAGACTCAGTCCTTTCCAGAGAGTACTCCCCACACTTCCCCAGAATTGTGAAGTTAATTCACCTGGGGGATGAGACCTTAGTCTGATTCTCCTTCCCTCACCCAGAAAAACCCAGAATCATTTTGCTGCTCTGGCTCTATAGATGGACTGCTGAAGCTGCTAGGTTTGCTCTAAAACCTCTCAGGTCTTATAATTCCTCAGATCCAAATCCTCCAGCGGGCTCCCTCTCACTCAGAGTTGAAGTCAAAGCCTTACAGTGGCTCCCAAAGTCCTATGTGATGGTGCCTGCAACCTCTCTGGCTTCATCCCTTCCCCTTTCGCCCTTGCCTGTTTGGATCCAGCCACACAGGGCTCCTTTCCCCTTCTGCAAAACTAGACCCATTCGTGCCCCCAGGGCCTTTGCACTGGCTTTTTCTTGTCTGGAACTCTCTTCACCCAGAGTTGCACCTGAATCACTGAAATGTCCCCCTATGTGAAGTTGTGTCCTGCTTTCTCCTCACTTGCATTACTTACCAGGTGTTGGGGGAGGTTAGAGGTAGGTAAATGTATCACAATGGAGGTACAGCTGGGCCAGCAAGGTGTTCCAGATTTTAAGGAGTTTGGGTGCAGTGAAGCCACTGAGGAGTTTTGAACCGAGCTGCGACATGATCTGCCTTTCTAGCTCCACTTCACTTAGTTCTGGGGTTTTATCTTGTTCTTTCATCTAGAACACGTTCCTCTGCTGCCTCACTTTGTCTAAGCTGCTATTTGTATTTTAAAAAAAAAAAATATATATATATATATATATATTTAAAGCTTTAAAAGGGTAATACACTATGGTCAAGCGTGGCTTATTCTAGAAATGCAAGATTGGTTTAACATCATCTATGTAACCTATCATATTAACAGAATAAAGGAGAAAATCCACATGTCCATCTCAGTAAGTGCAAAACAGCACACCGACACAATTCAGCACCCAATCATGATTTAAGACAAAATAGCAAACTAGGACTAGAAGGGCTACCTCTCGGTGTCAGAGCTGCCGAGGTAACACAAAGCAGTCAAGCACTGGAGGGAGCGGGACTTTGCTCACATGGAGAAGAAACGGGGCAAGATAGCTTCAGTAGTGGGTGCTGGCCTCTCACGGCCAGCAGGTCCCTCCTGGCAGCCTGTGCAGAGCCACTGACCTGACTGCACTTACCTTGTGCTGCAGAATAAACGAAGGCCCTTGTCCCCTCCCTTCAGGACACAGATACAGCAATGGGGTTGGCTAGTTGCCATATGTTGCACATACTTAAGCAGAACAAAGGAGTACACATTGAGTCTGAAACTGGGAAAGATATCCCCACACAAGGCAATGGGTCCAGCACAGGCTGTGAAGGTGTTTTATTTCTTGGTAAGGAAGTGTTCCAGACCAAAGGCCCATTCTTATGTGGCTGAGTGGGGGTCAAAAGGCTGCATGCATGAGACTGCCTTTCCCAACACTATAGCTAGCATCATAGTGAAAAATACAATGTTTTTCTTGTAAGATCAGAAACAAGGGGAGTGATGTCATCAAAATGGTGAAATAGGAGCTTTCTACCGTCTTCCTTGTTAACACCACCAATTTTGACACCCATCCAAAGACGAGAATGCCTATGCAGAAGTCGAGGAGTCCAGCAGAGAAGTTCCAGCATGCTGTTGGAGCAAAAGAAACCCACGACTGGATGCACTAATGATGATAAGAGGAGCACTTTCACTTTACCTGTGTCATCCCTCCACCAAGGCAGCAAAGCTCAGTGCCGTCTTAGCCAGCAATTTCTCCCACAGGGGAAAGGGAGAACATGTGAGTGAGCACCTGGCTTCTCCAGCTGTGTGGGATACAGCCAAACAGACCCACTTCTTTCTGATTCCATCAAGAATACTGAGTGTGCTGCATGACCAGGGGGCAGGGAGCAGCTAGAAGAACAGTGCCCAGGGCTCTTGGAAGGTATAATAGGGATGTGGATCGTACTAACCACATCAAGGACTCAATCAGGAAGCCAGCTCATGAGCCGCTGGGGATGCCTCACCTGTGGGTACCCCTAATGCTCTGCTGACCTCACCCACACACATCCTACCTCATGTTCAGCTCTCTGTGCGTGCACCTGAGGGCAGCAAGTGTGAGCCTTTGTAGACAGCTAGGGAGCATGTGCAGAAAGCTGTCCAGGCTTTGTGGATTGGGAGAAAGCATGCAAAGGTGAGCATTTGTCACTGCCTTAGGGAAGACGAACAGATGACTCTCAGCCCTCGGTGTGGCTTTTGAGAGAAGGCATGTAATCTGAATAATTCCCCCTCAAGAGGAAACAAGAAGTGTGGAGCAGGAGTATCCATAGAAAAGCTCTAAGAAAACCTCAGAACCCCTAACAGGGCTGATAAAATGTATTTCTCTCCTGAAGCCAGTCATTAAAGACTGGAGGGGGTGACTGCTTATTCAAATGTGAAGACAGCAATGCAAGACATAAAAACTCAAGGAAACATGACATCACCAAAGGAACACAATAATTTTCCAGTAACTGACTCCAAAGAATCGAGACCTGCAATTTTCCCAATAAAGAATTCAAAATAGTTGTTTTCATGAAACTCAATGAGTTACGAGAAAGCACAGAAAGAAAATTCAACAAAATCAGGAGAACAACACATGAACAAAATGAGACGCTTAACAGAGAGATAGAAATCATAAAAAAAGAACCAAACAGAAATTCTGGAGCTGAAGAATACAATGAATGAAATGAAAAACGGAATAGAGAGCATCAACATCAGACTTGATCAAGCAGAAGGAAGTATCTGTGAAGTAGAAGACAGGTCATTTGAAATTATCCAGTCAGGAGAGAATAAAGAAACAAAGAATGAAAAAGAGTGAAGAAAGCCTGCATGAAATATGGGATACCATTAAGAGAAACAACCTATGCATTATTGGATACCCAGGAGTTGAAGGGAAGGAGAAAGGAGCAGAAAACTTATTTAAAGAAATAATGGCTGAGAATGCCCCAAATGTGGGGAGAGATTTGGACATCCAAGTTCATGAAGCTCATAGGTCCCCCCAAAACTGCAACTCAAAAAATCTTCTCCAAGACACATTATTACAAAACTATCTAAAATCAAAGACAAAGAGAAAAAAAAAATTAAAAGTAGCAAGAGAAAAACATCCGTACATAGTAGGGAACCTTCATAAGGTTGTCAGTGGATTTCTTAGCAGAAACCTTGCAGACCAGAGGAGAGTGGGATGATATATTCAAAGCACCAAAGGAAAGTGCCAATCAAGATTACTGTACCTAGCAAAGTTGTCCTTCAGAAATGAAGGAGAGATAAAGACTTCCTCAAACAAACACAAGTTAAGGGAGTCCATCACCATTAGATCTGTCTTACAAGAAATGTTGAAATAATTTCTTCAGTCTGAAATAAGAAGATGCTAATTAGTAAAATAAAAGTTTATTAAAATACTGATAAAGGTACGTGTATAGTCAAATTCAGAATACTCTAATACTGTAATGAAGTGGTGTGTTAAATACTTAACTCTAGTATAAAAGTTAAAGTACAAAACTATTAAAATAGCTATAGCTACAATAATTTGTTATAGAAACACAATATAAAATGATGTAAATCATGACATTAAAAACATAAATGTGGGAGGGAGAAGTAAAACGTAGTGTTTTTGTATGCATTGCAATTAACTTGTTATCAGCTTAAAGTGGGCTGTTATATTTATAAGATGTTTTAAGTAAGTTACCTCATGGTAACCGTAAAGCAAAAGCCTGTAGTAGATACACAAAAGATAAAGAGAAGTGAATCAAAGCATACTACCACATGAAATCATCAAAGCACAAAGGAAGGGAGCAAGAGAGAAAGAAAGAAGCAGGGGAGCTACAAAACAGCCAGAAAAAAGTAAGATGGCATTAGTAACTCTTTACCTATCAATAATTACTTGAAACATAAATGGATTGAGTTCTTCAATCAAAAGACATTGAGTGGCTGAATGGATTAAAAAAAAAAAAGATTCGCCTATACATTGCCTACAGGAGATTCACTTCAGCTTTAAGGACACACACAGGCTCAAATGAAAGTATGAAAAAATATATTCCATGCAAATGGAAACCAAAAGAGAGCAAGGACAGCTACATTTATATCAGACAAGATAGACTTTAAGTCAAAACCTGTAACAAGAGACAAAGAAGGTCATCCTATAATGATAAAGGAGTCAACTCATCAAAAGGATATAACAATTGTAAATATACATGCACCCAACATTGGATCACCTAAATATATTAAGCAAGTACTAAGAGATCTGAGGGAAAAAATAGACAACAATACAGCAATAGCAGGGGACTCTAATACCTCACTTTCAACAATGGACGGAGCATCCAGATAGAAAATCATTAAGGAAACATTGGACTTGAACTATACCTTAGACCAAATAGACCTAACAGACATATACAGAATATTCCATCCGACAGCGCTAGAATGTGTGTTCGTCTCAAATGCACAGAACACGTTATCCAGGATAGATCATATGTTAGGTCACAAAAGAAAGCAAATTTTAAAATATTGAAATCACACCGAGTAACTTTTTCAACTACAATGATACGAAACTAGAAATCTGTAATAGGAGGAAAACTGGAAAGTTCCCATATATGTGGAAATTAAATACTATACTCCTGAAAAACCTGTGCGTCAAGAAGAAATTGAAATGGAAATAAATATCTCAAAACAAATGAAAATGGGAATACAACATACCAAAACTTATAGGATGCAGCAAAGTAGGTCCAAGAGGCACATTTATAGCAATAAATGCCTAAATAAGGAAAAAGGAAAATTTCAAAGAAAAAATCTTAACTCTACACTTCAAGGAACTAGAAAAAGAAGAACAAAGCAAACCAGAATTAGCAGAAAGAAGGAAATAATGATCAGAGCAGAAATAAATGAAATAGAGACTAGAAAAAGATAAAAAGATAATAGAAAAGATAAACAAAACAGAGAGTTGGTTTTTGAAAAGATAAAACTGACAAATTTTTGGTTAGACTAACAAGAAGAAAAGAGATAAGTCTCAAATAAATAAAATTATAAATGAAATTTTATAAACGAAAGAGGCATTACGGCTGATACCACAGAAGTCCATAGGGTCATAAGAGACTGCAATGAACAACTGTATGCCAACAAATTGGATAATCTAGAGGAAATGAATAAATTCCTAGAAACAGGCAACTAACCAAGACTGAATCACGAAGAAATAGAAAATATGAACAGACCAATAACAGTAAGGAGACCGAATCAATAAGATGTGATAAGACACACACACACACACACACACACACACACACACACAGAGGAATATTATTCAGCCACGAGGAAGAAGGAAATCCTGCCATTTGCTACAACATGGATGAATCTTCAGGGTATTAAACTAAGTGAAATAAGTTCAGATAGAGAGGGACAAGTACTGTACTGCATGATCTTACTTATATGTGCATTCTAAAAAGGTGGAACCTACAGCAATAGAGAATAGAATAGTAGTTGCCAAAGGTTGGGGTGTGGGGGAAATAGGGAGATGTTGGTCAAAGGAACAAAGGTCATAATAAAGGTTATAACCAGGAGGTTATAAGATGAAGAAGTTCTGGGGATTTAACGTAGAGCATGTTGAGTATAGTTAACAATACTGTATTATATATTTGAAAGTTGCTTAGAGAGTAGATCTTAAATGTTCTCACCACAAAAAAGAAATGGTAATTATGCGAGGTGATGCCTGTGCTAAGTAACCTTATTGTGGTAATCATTTCATAATGTATGTGTGTAGCGAATCATCACATTACACACCGTAAACTTACACAATGTTATAGGTCAACTGAAAAAATGCACAGCCTAGAAGTTGAGACTTACGTTTATTCGAGGACCTTACTGAGGACTATAGCCCGGAAACAACCTTGGATAGTTCTGAGGAACTGTTTCAAAGAGGTAAGGGAGGAGCCATGATATATAGGAGTTTTTGCTTAAAGAAGTATTAGAACATCAAAAGATTACTGCTAATCACAAAAACAGACATCTCAAGTTAAGATTTTTATTGCTTTTCTATGTATGAAGAATGCAAGAGTCTGGGTTTATTGAAACTATTCCTTTGATATGCATCTGGGGCCAGTATCCTGTTTTTCTCCATCCTAGATTCCCCTCACAGGGCACTGTTGGAGGCGGCTGCAGTGGTTGATGGCTTGATGGCTTGATGGCTACAACATCCTTTGTTTACTGAAATGACAGGCAGCATTCTTTGTGCACAGTAGGAAAAATAACAATGACTAAAACCTAATTAGTTAAGCCTTCAAATCTATGTGTTTTAAAAATGAACTGAGTGAAGCCAAAAAAAAAAAAAAAAAAAGTAGATGAGAGCTTAAAAGACGGAAATTAAGGAAATTAATAAAGAAATTTTTTTTAAAGGAAAAAAGATTCACCCAGCATCTTTGAAAATAGAAACAAACAAGGCAATCTGCTGGAAAATCAATAAAGAAAAAAGATGTAAGTTACCAATAAAAATGTTAGGAATGAAAAGACATAATTATGGGTACAGCAAAAAGTCAAAAATAGTAAGACAATTGAATCAATAAACCCATTTCAATATATTTAAAAACAAATTATCCAGAATAGTTCTTCTAGAGAATAAAAAGAAAAGTGATTGCTATTAGTGAGTGAGCCTGTGTCTCTAGGATGTCCTTTTACAAGTCCTTCTCAGTTATCGTCTCAGTGTTCCTACCAGGATCCAGCAGCATCTTTGATTCCTAGGAAGCTGTGATTCTCTCTCCATCCATCTCTTCAGATTTTGGAGCAGCAGTTTCCCTGGTAACCTCTGTTCTCTGCTGGATCTAAGAAGAGTTGTTGCTTTTCAGTTTATTCAACTTTTTATTTGTTGTCAGGAGAGGAGTGACAACTTCCAAGCTCTTAACCTGTCAGACAAGACCTTTACATGTTGGTATTTATGCAACAAATTTGAAAGCTTACATCCACACAGAAACCTCCACACAAATGTTTATAGCAGCTTTACTCATAGGTGCCAAAAATTGGAAGCAAAGAAGATGTTTTTCAGTAGGTGAATGAATAAACAAACTGTACTATATCTCTACCATGGGCTATTATTGAGCCATAAAATGAAATGAGCTACCAAGCTATGAAAAGACATGGAGAAACTGCGCATGGATGTTGGTAGGTGAAAGAAGCCAGTCTGAAAAGGTAACATAGTGTATGACTCTATCGTTGTTAAATTAAAAAGACAAAACTATAGAGACAGTAAAAGATCAGGCACAAAGACCAAATATTGTATGACTCCACTTATATAAAATATATAAAATAGGCAAATTCATAGAGAGAAAGCAGATTAGAAGTTACCAGGAGCTGGGGACTATGCTAATAAAAAGTTATTGCTTAATGGCTAAAGAGCTTCTGTTTGAGGTGATAAAAAGGTTTTGGAAACAGATAGTTGTGGTGGTTACACCACCTTGTGAGTATAATTGATGCTAATCAGTTGTACACTTAAGTATGATTGAAAGGCAAAATGTGTGTGTGTGTGTGTGTGTGTGTGTGTGTGTGTGTGTGTGTGTGTGTGTGTTTATTTGCGTGTGTTGTGTGTGTTAGTCAGTTCGGGCTGACCGCTTAAGCCACATTCAACACATTTTCACAATTCTCTCTATGGGCACAAGTTCAAGGAGTGCATCTTGTTGTTCACTCTGCCTGGAAGGAGGTGGATAAAAGTGTGTACCTACTGTGGTCATTGAGGAGTATGTGATAGCTTGTTAAAATGGTCAGGACTTTGAAGGAAGAGGACCGGAAAATTGACAGCAAGGTGGGCTGGGAAAGAGACGTACAACTGGATTTCCAGGAATGGGCCCACAGAGTGAGGAAATGTGCATCCCTTGGGAATGCTCACCAAGCAGTAGCCACCGCAGGGGAGTCTTTCAATAGTCAGGTAGATAAGATGATCTGTTCTGTGGACGTCAGTCACCTCCTTTTCCCAGCTGCCCAATTCTTGTTTGGTGGGCTCGTGAAAAAAGAGGACGTGGAGGACACAAGTGGAAGCTATGCATGGACTCAACAACATGGTCTTCACCTCAGCAAGGCTGACCTGGGTACTATTACTACTGCGTGCCCAACCTACCAAAAGTAGAGTCCCATATATGGAGTCATCCCTCAAAGAAATCAGCCAGCTACCTGGAAGAAGTTTGCTTATATTAGACCCCTTCCTCATGCAGGGGGGTGGCAAGTGTTTCTCTCTGGAATAGACTCCTTTTCTGTGTATGGACCTGCCCTCCCTCCCGCCATGGCTTCCAGCACGGCACGCTACCGTCCATGGACCTACTCAAGACCTAGTCACCATCGCAGTCTGCACACAGAGGCTCCACAGACCTAGATCTGAGGCATTTCCCTGGCCATCTGGGGCTCCGTGCGCTACTGAACCAACGAGCCAGGGCGTCGTGGTGTTGGCTGGGGTGACGGAGCCTGATGATCAAGAGGAGAGCCCTGCTGCTACGGAGCAGGGCTGGGGAAAGGCGTGCCTGGGACCCAGAGAATTTGGGGGAGTCCCTCCTAGTACCACTACGTAGGACAGTAACATTTGGCGGAAGGTGGGGGCAAGTCCTTCTGGACGGGACCCGCAAGGGCTCAGCCCCTCAGGAATGACGGCTTGGCGCACCCCATGCTGATCAGCTGGATGCTGGCTGAGGGCAATAGGTACAAGGGAATGGATAGTCCACGGCAGAAATGGAAAAATACCACCTCTGGCCTCATGCCTAATTGCAGAAACGAGGACTGTAATGCTTGTGCCCATTTTATTTCTTGTTTCATACGTTATAAAAGTTTGCGTTAGCCGGTCTCCTCCTCCTCTCCCTAACTTCCCTCTGCTGTTTTATAGCGGATGAGTTGGTGGAAGTTAACTTCATAGTTCAATCCACGGCCTATAGGCTGTCCCCACGATACGATGAATGAACTAGAGGTGGCAGGCGCGCCCCACTGAGAAGGGTAAGACTGTGAGCCGCTGGTGTCGGGGAGACAGTGGGTGTGTTTGTGTTTGTTTGGAGGAGAGACGCATCGTGGTAGACAGGAGACTGACTTTGGCATTGTTGTCGGAAAGCTTGCATGATGGATTAACACACGTTAAAGCCCTTGAAACAGCATCTGGAACGTAGTGAGTGTTTGCTGTTACTACGTATTAAAAGCAGAGGTATAGATGTGGAGGAGTCAAAGGGAGCACTGTGGTGGATTCTGTGGCCTGGCCCCTCAGCTTCTGGTCCAGCCTTCGTGTGGTGAGCCTCCTTCTGCTGCACACGTTGGAGAAATAAAAGCTGCATCTCCCTGGGCCCTTTTGGAACTGGCATTCTGGATGCGGTCAAGTTTGGCCAGCTCGTCGCACTCACATGTGGTCTGGAAGGCCACGTGAGACGGAAATCTGCTTCTGGGTGCTCTTGCCGGGAGTCACGGAGACGTGGGTTTCCGTGTGAGCATCAGAGTGTCTGTGTGGGGTGAGAGGCAGGGTGAGAGCAGTGGTGCGCTTCGCCACCTCGGACAGCCGACGGGTGGCATCTCTTTGCAGCTCGGCGTTCGGTGACGTCACGTTGGTAGCCCGAAATCGGCCGCGGTGGGAGTGTGTACACCACGGAGGTCCGTGAAGCCTCTGGGGAGCCCATTGTTAGAGGTTCGGCAGCACGCCCCTGGGTCCAAGGCTTCCTGCCTTGTGGCCCGTGCGGGTCTAGCCGCCGCAGTGTGGCTCTGGAAGCCAGCCAACGTCCTGGGACTTGGACCATCGCCAGAGGCAGGGGTTCCCAGAACCACGGGTGGGGTCAGCAGCTTGCCGATTCTCCTCCTTCCTTGTGGCCTGGGTACCAGCTCCCTTGAGAGGTCAGTTCTGTGGCGCTCTGGGTCGTCCCCAGAGCTCAGCCTACATTCCATTCTTGGCGCTCTTTAAATGATTCTGTAAGCACCTGGTTCTGTGTGTTCAATTCCCCGTGTAAAGCCAGCGCCTGGTTCGGTGTTCGATTCCCTGGGTAAAACCCGCCGGACAGGTTTGAGGTATCTGCAAATGAGCCCTGACTGATACACGAGGTGCCCCAAGTAATGCTCAGATGCCCGCATCTACCCTTGGAGTGCTAGTCGGGGCACCAGCAGGAAGATTAAAAGTGTTGAACCGAGGGGCGTTTAACGAAAGGACTGTCTGGAGATGTGCGAGGAGGGGAAGGGACCCGACCAGCAGTGCTGAGCGGGAGCTGCCTCATGCGGGCTCTGGGGAGCTGAGTGTTAAGTTGCCAGAAATCTGGGAGCAGTGTTCAATGCGGCCATTATTAGAATTTATTTTATTTTATTTTCTAAACCACTTCACTGACATATGCTTTATATATAAAAAACTGTCCATATTCAACATATACCACTCCATGAGCTGGGCCTTAAGTATACATCTGGGAAACAATCACCACCCTCAAGGCCATAGACATATCCATCATCAAGCACAGTTCCTCCTTCCCCTTTTATTATTTTGTGTGTGTGAAGTTGTAGAAAGAATACTTAACATAAGATAAACCCTCTTAGCAAATTATAAGTTTACACTGCAGTACTGTTGACTTATAGGAACTGTGCTGTTTGACAGATCTCCAGAAGTCATTTTCTAATTGTTTTAGCACTGGTTACCGTTACCCATGCTCTGGGGGTGATTTTTGCTTATTGGATGTGTGTATATTGGAAATACTGTATAATGGTGAGGGAGTACACATCTCTTCTCAACTCTGTGTTCAGTGACATCATGCTGGTGGTTTGAAATTGGCCAGGGTTCGAGTATTGATACCTTGGAGACTGGGAAATGCCACAAGTCAGGGCTTGGTTTATGATTTTGTTGATGCCTAGACTTAAGGAAATGATGAAAGAATGCACTTACGATTTCATGTCATATCTGTAGCTGTTCCATTGTGAGTAGCATAAGAATTTGAGGAAACTCTTCTCCAGTATTCCAACACTGTTGTTTGAGAAGTTTCTCATGTCACTGATTAATGTATGAAGGTCTGCCATATGTCTCCACTGTTTCATTTTTGCCATACTCATTAACATGAATGAAAATATCAACCAATATTCATATGAGGACCACACTCTTTCATCATTTGCGACCACAGATTGGCTATGGTTAACAAGAGTTTGGCTAAAAGCTAACTAAAGCAATCTGTGAGACTCCAAGAGGTATGTGGAATTTGCAATAAAGAATGTTATTGTTTTATTACTATTTGTAAATTGTGTGCCACACATTCTCTGTGTGACTCAGTTATAACAGAATTCTAAGGGGGAAAGTATAGCTCAGTGGTAAAGTGCATGCTTAGCATGCATGATGTCCTGGGTTCAATCCCCAGCACCTCCATTAAAATAAGTAAATAAATAAATAAACCTCATCCCCCCCCCACCGCAAGATGTATTTAAAAAATTAGAAAAAAAAAAAAGAATTCTAATAAACTTACATATGTATGGATGCGTACTTTCTAACACCTCCCTGCCCGCTGCCTGGAGAGCCCGTTGTCGGACGTTTACCAGCATGCTGCAGCCGACAAGAATGGGCAGGCACCAGGGGCGGGCATCTTCCCTATGTCAAGCCTGGGCCTAATCAGCAATCTCCTTAACTGGCACCCTGAGCAAGGGAGCCTCCTGAGTGACACCAGCCAGCTCGGGGCAGCCTCTAGAGGAGAGAACAGGGCTGGCAAAGGAGAGTAACCAGCACAGCAGGTAGAAGAGTGGCCTGGAAACAGCAGAGAGCAACCTAGACAAGGCCTGTGTCACTTCCTGGCCCTGAGATGTGAGGGGCGGGGCCTGGCACAGGAGCATGAGCAGTCATCACCACTGGCTAGGATAGCAGGGAGCAAAAGGAAGGGGAGGGGACACACCAAGTGGAAGTTGAGGGAAAGTAGAATAACCATCAGTCACCACAGGTATTGTGACCTCAGTATCTCCTTAGAATCCAGGAGCTTAATTAGGGCATTTGGATTTGAATCGATTTAAAATTTTTCTGTGACAAAATCTTAGCTTACTGTTTCCATCCTGTCCCTCAACTGGGAGGCCCTGTGAGTCCTTGGCTTATCTTCGGGTCATACCTCTGACTTCAGCTAACATGGATTATCAGTCAGTAAAGATGCTGTTTCGATGCTTGGTCATGTAAATCATTGGCTTCCCACTAAAAATATTCATGTGAACATGTGTGGGGTCAGTTGAGTAGCACTCTCCTGTGGACTGAATGTTTGAGTGCCTACCCCAAACCCAATTCATATATTGAAGCCCTAACCCCCAATGGGATGGTATTTGGAGCTCTGTCTTTAGGATGCACTGGGGTTTAGTTGAGGTCATGAGAGTAGAGCCTGTACGATGGTTATTAGTGAAGGCACCCTTCAGTAATAACCTCCCAATTTGGGGAAGACCCATTTTCTTGGCAGCCATGTGCTTCCCCTGCTGTTTTACTTTTGGTTTTACTTAGGGAGGGTTGGGAGAGGTTTTTGGGGTAAGGCCGTAGCCCTTATTGCCTGGAGTAGATGGTTTCGGAGATGCTGTCAAGGCCTTGGGAGTGGAAAGCTCTAATTAATCTCTTGGTAGTGTCTCTGAGCACTTGGCCTCTTTCATAGCCCGCCTTCAAGGGAAGTGAGTTTCTGGGTTGGCCCAAAGAAGGTGGCTGCCTGTGGGACAGGAGCTCATTAGCATGTTTTTAAGAAATTCTCATTGTTCTTAGAATTTCAGTTTGAGAGTCGCAGAGACTTTTTCATATGATCCGCTGTCCCCCAGCCTGCCACCCTCCCCTGGCCATTTACAGATGGGGTAACTTAAACACACACACACACACACGGACCACAGGCATAGTGACAGAGTTTCTTTCTCTCAGTGTACACCAAGTTGTAACCATGGTGGCCAGTGTCCCCTCAAGGCTAAGTCAGCCATGGCGTGACTCCATTTCCGCTGCCACATTTGCACCAGTTTCCTGCTCACCTTCCTCTGGACTCACTGTGTCCCCCTCCACTCCAATCCTTGGCCTCCCCTCCAAGCTGCCTGGTCCAGGGAAGGCGGGGCCTATTTGCGCAGGCGCACTTGGGGGGAGCGCGCAGTGCTCAGGAGCGGGGCTTCGTGAGGGAGCGCAGTCTCTCCAGCGACAATGCCGAGCCGACGGGGTCTCCTGGGCAGCCCGTGGGCGGAGGGGCGGGCTGGGCGGCAACCAATCACAAGCCAGGAGGCTCGCCTGAGGTGAGTTTGCGCAGGCGCACTGGGCATCCTTGCGCACGAAGGGGCGGAGCTTCTGGAGGTGGCCTCAGTCTCAGCAGTTCGCGTTGGCCTCTGAGGGGGACGGTGCGGCATGCAGGCCCCAGAGGATGACGCCAGGGGTGCCACGGACGGTGCAGGAGGCCTGGGCAACCAGCAGAGCCCCCAGACTCCTGAGGGCCGGAGTTCAGGCAGTCTAGAAGTCAAGGGTGACCACAGTGGCCCGGAAGGCCAGGGCGGCCCTGGCAGTGAAGGAGCAGTGGCCGAAGCTGCTGTTGCTCCTCCCCAGGTTGAGCAGGCACCGCGCGCCCTGGGACCTGCTGGAGATGCAGCGCCCGTGGCTGTAGGGCCTGGAAGTGAGCTGCTGGAGTTGTATCCTTTCCAAGGAGCCTCCCTGGGCAGGGGCAGTGGTGCGGTGGCGGGGAGCATGGCGGCAGCCTCAGGAGGGACAGAAGGTTGTGCGGGGGGCAGTTAGGGGCAACGGGAGTGGGCAGCCGGGCAGGACAGGCTTGCCCATGCCTGAGGAGCCTGGGGTGCGGAAAAAGGACTGAAGGGTTCGGGTGGCGGCTTGGGTGTTACGACGTTGTGGAAGGGAGCTTGACCATCCTGGGGCAAAAGCCCCCCTCTGAGGTGTAAGGACGCCTGAGACGCTAGCAAATTCAGTAGCGGATGGTGCCTTAACTGCCTCCCCCAGCACACTTACTGTACCTTTCCGATCCCCCCTGGAGGCAGACATGGCCCGAAGATCTCTGATCCCAGTTGCCCGACGCCACCAAGGGGTGGTCCAGGTGTCTACAGTGAATGGCAGCGCCCTGGCTGTGTCAGTTCTGGAAGAGTCTGCAGTGCGCGCGGGGAGGGGGTGGGTGGTGAGCGACTGGTGCTGGGGTCCGATCTCCGATCTCCGTCTTAGTGCTGTGATGGAGGCGCTGTCGGGCTAGGTATAAGGACGGGGCTGGTGCCTGGACCTACCTGATTCTTCTCATCGTTAACCTGATTTTCCTTTTCCCTCACTTTTAGTAGATGGACTGCTGAAGACCCCATTCTCTTCCGAACTGCCATCAACTCCTTCCTTGATCATCTTTCCCTGGTGATTCGGAATATTCGGCGTTTTCGGCCCCGCCTCCCCTAAGCCTAGGCCGAGGAAAGAGAGCTGAGGCCTAACGCTGTGTCCCCTACTAGGCAAGGTATAGGGAATTCAGTCTTGGAGTAATTGCCACTTTGTTATTGGATCTACTTTTTTGCCTGTACTGGCCCTTGGTGTCTCTTGGTTCATTTGCTTTGTTCCTGTGTTGCATAAGAACTAGGATGTGTAAATGTTTATTACTGAAGGAAATAAAATTGAGCTACTTACCTTGTGTCAGTTTCTTTTCAGCTAATGCACTTCTGGATTTTCTTATCTTTGTCCTTGTGTTGGAGGGAAGGTTCTGAAATTCAGATATTCTAGTAGTACAAGGTAATTGAAGACAATTCAGGAAACTGAAAATCAAGCCCTATGTACACCACTAACTACTGTCAACATTTTGAAATATTTTCTTGGTTGTACTTGCACATTAAATGTACAATAACGTACATGTAGAAGTTAACAACTTAAGGGTTTAAAATTTTTTCCTGAATTTCTTGTCATTTAACATATTAGTTTTTACGTTTTCTAAAAGCTCTTCAAAACCATGTTATTGAATGGATGCCTATAAGATGCATTATACTGTAATTGTTGAATGTTTAAGTTGTTTCTAATTTTTTATTACTATAGTTAATGATTCAGTGGAATTAATGTATATAATTTGTTCCATGAATGGTTATTTCCTTAAGATAGATTCCAAAAGGTAGAAATATTGACCTCAATGTTTACTTTTCTATTCCTTTCTTAAGACTCTTGATCACAATTATTCTTTAGAAAATATGCCTACCACCAGATTTTTCATTTCCCAATATCCTTGTCACCATTGGGTTGGTTTCCTACTAAAATAAAAAGCTTAGTTTGCCTGAGAAGAGAAAAAACCCAGGCTGACTGGACTTGTTTGAGATGAGTGAGGAAAACTGCGGGGACAGTTAAGCGTCTGGGCAGGGAACTTAGCTTCCTCTAATATGTTTTTTATCCTGCATTCTTCTAAACTCACTAATTAGTTCTAGTCACTCTTTTGTAGGTTCTGTTTGATTTCCTACATAGACAATCATGTTTGCAGATAAAATTTTACTTCTTCCTTTCCAGTTGAGATGTATTTTATTGACTGACTTCAATCTCCTTTTAATGGGTTGGATTTCTCTGATTCTTGGCATACCCTTTTTATTGGGTGCTGGGTAGTGTTTTTTCCGTAAATATATTCCAGAACTTTTAAAATTGAATATTGTTAACTTACTTAGAAACAGTTTGATCTTTTTTAGTCTTGCCTTAATATTTGATCTGTGGGAGCAGAGCAGCTTTTAGTGTAGGAGTAAATATTTTCCACACTATTAAGGTCCCTCTGAGTACTATATATGATGTCACCTGAATTAGGAGGTTTCCATTAGGGCTCCCGTGGGACCCTCTGCCCGGGTGCAGGGCTCCCTCCTCTCCGGTCCTCCGCCCACCAGGCTGGCCCCAGACCCAGGGAGCCGGCTGGACTCCGTCTGGAAGGTCTCTGGGACAGTGAGCTGGGGCCAGTGCACGGCTTCCCTCTTCCTTTCTCGTCTCCCAGAGAGCCCTGACTGTCCTTCCCCGCCCGACAGCCACCCTCTTCACAGCCTGTGTTTCATGTATTTTGCCTGGTTCTAGGGAGTTCTTTCAGGTTAAGTGGCAGGGCAGATCCGGTCCCTGTCACTCCACACAGGTGAACAGCCTGCCTTACAGAACCTGGAGCACCCTGACGTGGGCTGGAGGGAGGGAGGTGCTGTCGGTGGGGATGGTGGCGGTGGTCGTGATGTGACGACGGTGATGGAGAGTCTCACCTGACCGCGTGCAGCAGCTGTGGTGGCTTCAGTGAGGTTCTTTTTCTTTCTCCCTTTTTAAAAAATCGTTTTTTAAGACCTCGCTTCTTGATGGGGAGGTGAGAATTTAGCTCTTTCATGCCACTGCCCCGTTTCCCCTCCCCCTCCTCCCCAAATGGTTTTGTTCTCTTCATTTACTGGGGTATGAATAAGCTTGTCCCAAAGGAGGAAACCACCAGAGGTCACCAGGACACAGCAGGAGTGGAGTCATAGCAGAGAGCAACCCGGCACGACTGAATCAGGAAGTGTGCCTGTCCCTAAACCCTAGCAGTTCTACTCCTGGGGAACAGTCACCACCCCCTTAGGGGGATGTGTGGGGATGCCCATCATGGCATTGTCTGTGGAGGCAGGAGTCAGAGCCACCTGGGTGTCCCACTTCTGCGCTTGTCGTAGACCCTCAGGCAGGTCTGGTTAACTCAGGGTCTTCCTCCTGTGACATGGACATTACCAGAAGCCAACATACTAGACCACTGCTCAGTGTGTTCTTTGGGTGGGCTTCCCCTCACATATCTGACCAGACTGTCCCTGCCGCTTCTCTACTGACATGGTGTCATTCTCGTTTCCAGTGATGCTGAGTGTTCCTTTCCACCTCTTTCAAATAGGTTTCCTTTACCGTCCGCAACATTTCACATGTCTCCCTTGACATGTGTTTCGACCTAAATAGCATCTTTGTTACTGATAAAACTGATTGGGATGAATGTGGCTTAGGTGGGAGAGCCAGGTCAACTTGCGGACTTCCTTCTGGTCAGCCTAGACCTTGGGCCAGTCCTAAGAGAAACATAATGGCTTAAGACCAATGTATAGTAATACAATTCCAATGCTAACTGCCTGGAGTTAGGTCAGATTTCACAGGTTGAGACCACAGTCCTCTACAAGACACCTCTCACTTCAGACAACATTTGCAAGCTCCGGGATTCTCAGATGACCCACACTTCTGGCCAACTGGCAAAAAATGTGGGGGTTTCCACTACTCCCTCAGGTTCAATAATTCACTATAACAACTCATAGAACTCAGGGAAACACTATACTTGCTATTACATCTTTATTATAAATGCTGCAAATCAGGCCCAGCCAAAGAAGAGATGCAAGTTCTGAGAGTCTGGAACACGAAGCTTCCATGTCCTCTGGACTAAACTGAATCTCCAGGCATCCTCTCTTTCCTGGAGGTTGATGTCTCCTGGCTCAAAGCCCCAATCCTCTAATCATATAATTGGTCTTTCTAGCATGGCCAGCCCCCATCCTGAAACTATCTAGGGGTCCACCATGTGTTACGTGATTTAGCATAAACTCAGATGTGGTCCGAGAGGCCCACCATAAATAACAATTTATCACTCAGGGAATTCCAAGGATTTAGAGGTTACCTCCCAGAAACAAGAATAAAGACCAGCCAAAGTCTTTATTATACAAAACATAGTTACCCGGGTCATTGCCTGTCCCTGGTGCTGGTGAAGATGGAAGGAGAAAGACACCAAATTATTTGCGCCCAGCACTCCAGCCATACTTGTTTTCATTGTGCTTAGCTTTATTGCTCTTCACAGATATTGCATTTTATACAAATTGAAGGTTTGTGGAAACTCTGCACAGAGGAAATGTATTGGCACCATTTTTTCCAACAGCATCTGTGTCAAATTTTGGTAATTCTCACAATATTTCAAACATTTTCATTATTATTGTATGTGTTATTGTGATCTGTGATCTGTGATCAGTGATCTTTGAGGTTACTTTTGTGATTGTTTGGGGTGCCATGAACTCCATGCATATAAGACGATGAACTTAATTAATGCTGTGTATGTTCTGACTGCTCCACTGACTGGCTCATCCCCCCTGTCTCTCCTTCTTCTCGGGCCTCCCTATTCCCTGAGACACAATAATATTGAAAGTAGGCCAATTAATAAACCTACCATGGCCCCTAAGTGTTCAAGTGCAAGGAAAAGTCACACATCTCACTTTAAGTCAAAAGCTAGAAATGATTCAGCTCAGTGAGGAAGGCCCAGTGAAAACCAAGACAGGCCAAAAGCTAGGCTTCTTGCGCCAAACAGTTAGCCAAGCTGGGAAAGCACAGGAACAGTTCTTGAAGAAAATTAAAAGTGCTACTCCAGTGAGCAGATGAATGATAAGAAAGTGTAATAGCCTTATTGCTGATATGGAGACGGTTTCAGTGGTCTGGATAGAAGATCCAGCCAATCAAAATATTCCCTTAAGCCAAAGCCTAATTCAGAGCAAGGCCCTAACTCTCTTTGATTCTCTGAAGGCTGAGAGAGATGAGGAAGCTGCAAATGGAAAGTTTGAAGCCAGCAGAGGTTGGTTCATGAGGTTTAAGGAAAGAAGCCTTCTCCATAACATCAAAGTCCAGGTGAAGTAGCAAGTGCTGACAAAAAAGGTATAGTAAGTTGTCCAGAAGCTCTACCTAAGATAATTCATGAAGGTGGGTACACTAAACAACAGATTTTCAATGTAGATAAAATAGCTTTATGTTGGAAGAAGATGCCACTTAGGACTTTCATAGCTAGAGAGGAGAAGTCAATGCCTTGCATCAAAGCTTCAAAGGACAGGCTGACTCTCTTGTTAGGGGCTAATGCAGCTGGTGACTTGAAGTTGAAACCAATGGTCATTTGCCATTCTGAAAATCCTAGAACTCTTAGGAATGATGCTAAATCTACTCTGCTTGTGTTCTATAAATGGAACCACAAAGCCTGGATGACAGCACATCCATTTACGACATTGTTTACTGAATATTTTAAGCCTATTGTTGAGACTTATCGCTCAGGAAAAAAAAAAGATTCCTTTCAAAATACTGCTGCCATTGACAATGCACTTTGTCACGCATGAGCTCTGATGAAGACGGACAATGCAATGAATTTTGTCTTCACACCTGCTAACACTGCATCCATTCTGCAGCCTGTGGATCAAGGAGTCATTTCAGCTTTCAAGTCTTATTTAAGCAACACAATTTGTAAGGCTATAGCTGCCATACATGGTGATTCCTCTGATGGATCTGGGCAAAGTCAATCAAAAAACTTCCTCATTAAGACATAGAAAGATGGAAGAGAATGCTTCTCCTAAATCACTACCGCCAACGACAAAATAAGCAGATAACATACAAAATAATTTTTCTTGAGCCCATCAAAGACCTGAGGTGACCTGGGAACCAGGTGACCTGAATCCCAAATAGTGACAAGCTCTTCTGAGGAGAGATGAGACTCGGGAACTCTTGCACTATTGGCAGTGCATGGAGTGGGGGAAGGGATGACAGCCAAACCCAGGTGGGAGGAAAGCAGCTCAAATGCTAATGAATGGAGCAGGTTCAAGAGAGGTTGTACCAAGAGGAAGCAGAGACAGCATGTACAGACAGCTTTCAAATTTTGCTGTAATGGGACAGAGAGAAACAGTAGCTGTGATAAATGATCAGAAGTTAAGCAGAGCCATGTCACAGGGTCACCACCAGCTGCAGGGGAGCTGGGAACGTGGATGTTAGCTTTCACATGCTCTAGTGTGGAGGTGGGCAAGGGAAAGGGAGATAGCCTTCAGGGTGTGCTACACTGAACTTAGTTTTTGACTTCCAGCTCTCTGGACCAGGTCCCATGACATCTGGTGTCCTGTTTCTCCTTATGATAAATAAATAGCCTTTGAGTAGAGCTGTGTCCATAGGTTTCTATTTCTTACACATGAAAGAGCTTGATGAGAAGGCAGGGGGTGGCACAGCTAGGCAGCCCTCAGCCAGTCCCATCTCAAAGGAGCAAGAGTTTCACCGGAGAGGTGGGAGGCATGTCTGCAAGCACCAGTGGGAAGCAAGGATAATGCCAGCCCTGCATCCCCAACCTGAAGGCTATGAGCAGCTTCCTTGTCGGTTTCAGTCAAAGCTGGGAAAAGATGCTGAGATGTAGGGGACCTTGTTGGTTATGGAAAGGGCCCTAGGAAATAGTTGGCACTAAGTGAACTAAGCAGACTTGCTCTGTTTCAGCCTCAGGTGTAGCAGGAAACCAGAGAGAAAGGTCAAGGTCACAGAGGCCTTCCTGTCATGCCAGTGGGGTTCCCTGGGAACCAGGGAGCCCTCCATCCCTCAAGGGCTCAGTCACAGATGATGGAAACACTTAGCAAGGCTTGTGGTAGAAGAAATTCAAGCCTCAGGTGGGGTGTTCTCAATAGCTCCTTCCAGCCCTAATAGTCTATAATTCTAAATGAAGTCTTTAAGAGTCAACTTAATTTCTGTTCTCTTGAATGAGTAGAGTGATAGTCACTCGTGGTCAGAGGAGTCTGAATCATGGTGAATTGGGGAAGCATGGACAAAATTGGCTACAAGACTGGAATGTGACCACAGAGGGACCCAGGGTGGGCACCGTGGCCCAGGGCCTGGCCCTCATCTAGGCCAGTTCAGAGTCCAGCTGCATCACAGCTGTAACAACACAGACCACTCTCATCAGACTGTAAGACTGATCTTGTGCAACCAAGTTCATGGGCATTGATGTTCAAAGCCCGGAGAGCAAAATATCAGTAGCCATGAGAACAATACCTGTCAGGTAGCCCTGCGGGTCAGCTGACCCTGGTGGAGACGCTCAGCGGCCAGTCTCCAGAGGGTGGTCCTTCCTGATGTTGAGCTACCTGTTCACCTCCTAACCTAGAATCTAAATCACCCCTTGTCTGAAATAAGGACTTCACCCGGGACATGGGCCCTGCTCCACCCACTACACTCCCCTGTAATCTGAGACCTCGTTCCCTGAGGATCCCAGTGCTTCCTCCTCTGTCTGGCTCGCTCTTGCATCATCCTTCCCCGAAGTGTTTCTTCAAATTATTATGCTGCCACTTGCTTCCCTAAAGTCACAAGCGTCATTGAGGAACAGAAAAGAGAGCTGGTTTCCCTGTGGTGGGAAGGAGAGATGAAGTAGACCTTCCTTCTGTCTTCCTTTGAAACATGCCCTTATTTCATGTGCCAGTGGGGCTGCGCACAGATTTAGGGGTTGGGGGGGCGTGAAGCCCTGGTGCAGACGCCCCAAAAGTTGAGTCCCTGAGATGGAGAGAGGAGGAAGGAAGCATTCCCTGAGGGAGAGTCAGCACTGTTCACAGAGAGATGCTGAGCTTCTAGAAGTCTGTGCCTCTAGGTTTCTGAGTTGGTACCCACGTACGTGCCTACAAAGACGTCTGCGAGAAGAAATCGGGAAATGACAGGCAAACCTTTCTGTCTTGTCGGTGAGGGTGGTGTGGAAGCAAGTGGGTGACTGGCGGCCCGAATGGCTTGTGTCTTGAGGAAGCATCTCACTGTCTCACTGAGCAGAGTCACCAGAGAGACCCCAGGGCTCAGTCTGTCTCTGTCAGTCCCGTTCTTTGTCACTTTCTACTGGGCAATTTTAGAGTGGGGGGTTGTTTTTTGTTTTTTGTTTTTTACGAATGAATTCACTTCCTTTAATTAATTCATATTCACCGCAGCTGTAATCTCTTAGGCATGCACAGGAGATACCTGCAGCCAGAGAACAAGGATGATTCAACATATGCAAATCTATACAACACAGCACACGAATAGAATGAGAAGCCAAAGTCATAAGATCATCTCAATAGACTCAGAAAAAACATTTGACAAAATACAACTTCCTTTCAGTGGGAGGGTAATAGCTCAGTGGTAGAGTGTGTGCTTAGCATGCACAAGGTCATGGGTTCAAGCCCTAGTACCCCCATTAAGAAAAAATACGCTCATAAAATAACAATCTCCAAAGAGAAAATGTGATGTCAGAACGAATATCTTTTTCAAAAAGATGTTAAGTGATGGATCAAAAGTAAAAAAAAAAAAAAAAAAAAAAGAGCTTTAAAAAAATACAACTTCCTTTCACGATAAAAACTCTCAGCAAATTGGGTATAGAAATAATATATCTGAATATAACAAAGGCTGAATACAGCAAACCCCCCAGCTCACACCATACTCAACAGTGAGAGGTTGAAAACGTTTTCCTCGAAGACCAGGAACAAGACAAGTCTGGTCAGAATGCATGCACTGGAAGCTTTCAACCTCTAAAATTTCAAATTTTTGGCAAATTGGTATTAGGCCCATTAAATGCTTTATCTTGGTGAACAAAGTATTTGTGCTTGAAAAGAACATGTAGACTACACACCTCTAAAATTCAGATTTCTGATTAAGTGTTCGAAAAAATATCAATTCAGTCAAGATAGTTGACAGATTTTTCAGCTCGTCTATGGCAGAGGCCAACAAACTCTTAATGTAGAAGAGCAGATGGTAACACTTTTCAATGTTTAAGCCACATAGGGTCGCTCTGCTGCTGCTGTTCTTTCTTCTCCTTCTTCCCCTTCATTCCCCTCCCTCCTCCTCCTCCTCCCAGTTCTTCACAACCCATTAAAAGTGAAACACCATTCTTAGCTCAAGGGCTGTTTAAAAACAGGCCCTCGGCTGGATTGGGCCAGTAGGCATGTTTGCCAGTCCCTGTTCTATGTCTTAACAGATTGTTTTGTCTTGTTCTGTCACTTGCTGAGAGAGGATGTTAACATCAGCTGTGATTTTGGATATGTCCCTTTCACCTGTTAGTCCTAGAAATTCTTGCTTCATGTGTTTCGAAGGTATGTTATCAGGCAAAAACGTATTTATGACTGTTTTATCTTCCAGATGGATTAATTGCTACTTTTACTCCGAAATGTACCCCCTTCTCTTTGGAAATAGTTTTCCTTGAAGTCTGGTTTATCTAATGTTGCTGTGCCTACATCAGCCCTCACTGCTTACTATTCACTTGCATGTCTTTTGCTATCCTCTTACTTCCAACCTATTGATGTGTTAATATTTTAAGTGTGGCTCATGTAGACAGTATGTAGTTGGGTCTTTGAACAAATCCTTCTAACAATGTCTGCTTTTAAGTTGGATTATTTGACAAAGTCACATTTAATATAATTACTGATGAGGTTGGAGTTAAGTCTACCATTTGCTACTCCTTTTTTTGCTTGTCCTTTATCTTGTTTGTTTCTTCTCAACTTAGTTGAGGTGAAATACACATATAAAAAATTGCACATTTTTTAAGGATACGATCTTATGAGTTATGACAAAGGTATACACAACAGAAGTCGAACTACAGAACATTTCCATCACTCTCTATATTCTGCTCCCAGACAACAAATATAGCTTAGATTTGCTTTTCTAGAACTTCATTTGAACGAAATCATACAGTATGTACTCTTGTGAGTCCACCTTCTTTTACTTGGCATAATGATTCTGAGATTCATCCATGCTGTTGGGTGTATCAGTAGTTCATTCCTCTCTGTTGCTGAGTGGTAGTCCATTGCATGGATGTACCATTATTTGTTTACCCATTCACCTATCAATGGACATCTGAGTTGTTTCCAAATTGGTTATTATTAATAAAACTGATATGAAAACTCATGTACAAGTCTTTGTGTGGACATAAGTTTTTAATTCTCTCGGGTAAATTGCAGAAGTGAGATTGCTAGGTTATGTAAGGTAAGTATAAGTTTAGTTTTCTAAGAAACTGAAAAACTATTTTCCAGTATGGTTGTACCAATTTACATTCCCACCAGTAAGGTATGAACTTTCCATCTTATCTATATTCTGTTTTACACAACCTTATATTTTTCAACTTTATTCTTCTTTTTCAAGTTTGATTTGCCTATTCTAGGTTCTTTGCATTTCAATATACATTTCGGAATCAGTTGGTCAATTTCTGCAAACTCAGAATTTTTATCGGGTTTGCAGTGAATTTGCAGAACAGTATGGTGAGAACATACATCTTAAAAATACTGAGTCTTCCAATCCATGACCATGATACATTTCCCCATTAGTGTAATTTTTCTTTAAGTTCTCTTATGAGTAGTGTTTAGTTTTTTACTGTAAATGTTTTGCACATATTTTATTAAATGCATCACTAAGTATTTCATTTTCTAGGATAAACAATGGTGATTTTTGAAATTTCACATTTCTTTTTTTTTTTTGTAGATTACTTAGGATTTTCTACATACACAAACATGTCATCTCTGAATAAAGATAATTTTATTTTGTCCAATCTGTATAACTTTTATTTCTCTTTCTTGCCTAGTGCACTGCCTAGGATTTCCAGGACAATGTTAAATAAAAGTGGTGAACATCCATGCCTTATTCTCAGATTTAGGGGAGGGAGTTATAGTTTTCATCATTATCATGTTAGCTATAGGATTTTTGTAGGTTCCTTTTATCAGATTAAGGGTTTCTTTCTGGTCCTACTTTTCTGAGAGTTTTTATCTTAGTGCTTGTTGAATATTGTCAAATGCTTTTTCTGCATCTGTTGAAAAGATCATATGTTTTTCCTCCTTTATTTCCTTAATATGATGAACAACACTGACTGATATTTTAATGCAAAATCAGCCTTTAATTCTTGGAATAACTCTCATTTGGTCATAATGTATCATCCTCTTTATATGTTACTGGATTAAATTTGGTAATATTTAACTAAGTTTTTTGTGTGTAACTTAATGAAGGATATTGGTCTAGGTTTTCCTTCCTTGAAACATCTTCATCTGATTTTGGTATTGTGTAATGCTGTCCTCATAAATGATTTGAGAAGTGTTTCCCCTCCTCTACTTTTTGAAAGAATTCATGTAAGATTGGTAATAGTTCTCCTTTAAGTATTTGATAGTATTCACTAGTAAAATCATGCAGACCTGGAGATTTCTGTCTCATTTCTTTCATAGATTTAGGGATATTCAGGTTTTCCACTTCTTCTTGAGTTAGCTTTGGTAATTTGTGTCATTTAAGGAATTTGTCCATTTCATCTAAATTGACAAATTTATTCACAAGTATTATTCCTAATACTCCCTGGTTACACTTTTTATCACTTTTATTGGTATTTTTAAACACTTTCAGTTTCATGGATTTTCCCTATTGTTTGTTCATTCTACACTTTATTCATATCTACTCTTATCTTCATTATTTCTTTCCTACTACTTATTTAGATTTTAATTTTCTCTTCTATATCTGATTTTCTGCAATTTTGTTCTATCAATTACTAAATTAATTTTCCTCTTGATTGTGCCTTTATCTATTTCTCCTTTCTTTTCTGTGAGTTTTGTTTCATGTATTTTGAAGCTTTGTTATTATGTCTTCTTTATGAATTGACCCCTTGATCATTAGCAAATGTCCTCCACCTCATCATATGCCTTGTCTTAAAGTCTACTCTGCCTACTTTTAATATAGCCACTCAGACTTTCTTATGATTAGAGTTTGCATGGTATACCTTTATCCATCTTTTAACTTTTACCAAATCCATGTCTTTATATTTAAAATGGATTTCTTATGCTTAGCATGTGTTTTATTTTGCCTTTTTATCCACCTTGACAATCTCTGTTTTTTAATCAAAGCATTTAGACCATTTACAATTAATGTAACTAGTGATATGATTGAGTTTAAATCTACCATCCTGCTATTTATTTTCTATTTGTCCCATGTGGTCTGTGTTCCCCTTTCCATCTTTTCATGACTTTTTCTAGATTGAATAATTTTTAAAATTCCATTTTATCCTCACTATACCTTTTTTTAGATCTAGGGTTTCTATATGTATTTTACCTCACCGTAGACTACCTTCAAATAGTTTAAAATCATTTCACATATAATGTAAGAACATTACAACAATATACATTCAATTACTCACCCGTGTCCTTGGTACCATTGTCATACATTTTATTTCCACAGCAGTTATAAACCCCACACTATGTTGTTAATATTTTTGCTTTCAACAGCAGTTTGCTATAATTGAAAGAAATATTAAAATGAGAAAAATTTATATTTACCTACATATTTTCCATTTCTAGGACTCTTCATTCTTTCGTGTAGATCCAGGTTTCTATCTGGAATAATCCTTCCTTGAGAACTGTCTTTTATATTTCTTGTAGTGTGGGTTTTCTGCTGATAACAGCTCAGCCTATATATGTCTAAAAATAATCTTTATTTGCTTTCTTTTTTATTGAGGCAAAATTGACGTAACATAAAATAAACCATTTTAAAGCAAACAATTCAGCAGCATTTGGTACATTCACATGTGAAAGGATTGCCAAGGACTGAGATGAGGAGAGCAGCTAGAGAAATTAGCCTTGGGTAGAAGGGCAGAGGCCTCTTCTACTGAGGCAGGAAATAAGCAAGGATGTTTGCTGCTGTGGGTAAGTCTGAAGGTGTGATATATGGGACAAGGAACTGACAAAACTCTTGCCTGATTATTAGAAAGGAGAGAGAATATCACAGAGGGCTTGGTAGCCCATGAGGGGGACTTTGGCTTTGACTCTGAATGAGATGGGAGGTACTGAAAGGTTCAGAGCAAGCAAGAGAAAGGGGGACCTGATCCTTATCTTATCACTGATCCTGATCTTATCACTGATCCTGAGTTAGGATTCTGCTCCGTTGGTGATGTTGAAATAATGGGGCCATTTCAGATAATTACAAGGTCCAGGGCCACTTATTCAGGCAGAAGTTTCTGATAGACTGACTTTGATATCCTTATAGGATGTGCATGCACTGTGATTTCAAGGTCTGTGCACCTCTTCTTGGTGTGGGCACTGATGGGGTTACCACTTCCATTCTCCTGGCCTCTGCCTTACCACTGGCCTCCTGAGCCTAACTTCATTCCTCCAATTCTGAGTGTTATCCCTTCAAGCCTGAAACCTGTCTTCTTGGTCTCCGGACCTTTCCTCACCTCTGCTTCCCTTTTCTAAGTTGAAGCTCCAAACTTAAACCCTTCTCTGACTCTGAGTTGGGCTCTGCAGGTGTGAGTTTCTGTGCATGGTTTCATGCTGCTGGCGAATGGGACCCTAGTGTCCCAGTTTCTTCTGGAAGGCTTAACCGACATAGAGGAGTTGAGGCCTTTGCTCCTTGCCATCTTTCTGTGGTCTGCATAGTGGCTGTGTCTGGGAACCTGGGCATTGTCAGCCTTATTGTAATGGACTTCTGACTCCACACTCCCATGTACTTCTTCTTAGCCAACCTCTCACTGCTGGATACCACCTATATCTCCAACACAGTGCTTCAGATTCTAGTGCATCTGCTGGCACCAGTGCGGGTCATGCCCTACCAAGCTTGCCTCACACAGATATTCTTTTGTCACTTCCTGGCACCCTAGGAGTGCTTCCTGCTCACATCCATGGCCTATGACCACTATGCAGCCATCTGCCAGCCACCGCACCACCTAGTCCTCATCGGCCAGTGGACCAGGACAGGAGTGGCTTCAATCTCCTGCCTGCTTGCTTTGGCCAATGCACTCACCCACAGCGTCCTCACAGCTCTACTCAAGTTCTGTGGGCCTCACCTTATCACCCACTTCTGTGATCTCCATCCACTGCTCAAACTCTCTTTCTCCAGCACGTGGGCCAACTAACTTGCGCTGTTCTTCTTCAGTTTCCCGGTGGCTCTCGCACCCTGTGCCCTGGTTGTGATCTCCTATATACATGTTCCGGCTGCTGTCCTCAGGATTCACTCTGCTGAGGGCCGAAGAAAAGCCTTTTCCACCTGTGGCGCTTATATCACTATGGTCTATATTTTCTATATCACTTTAGTCCTGTGCTACATCCTTCCCAGCTCTGCATACTCTAGCTTGAGAGACCAGGTTCTCTCTGTGCTGTACATGGTCCTCACTCCCATGCTCAATCCTGTCATCTATAGCATGCAAAACAAGGCGGTGAAGAGGGCTTTGTTCAAGGTCCTTGGGAAAGAAAGTACCTCCTAGGCACTAGTCATATCAAATCCAGGCCACACTCCTTCTCCAAGGTGAGGCCAGCACATACCTGATGCTTTGGGAGTGAATCTAATCGCATAGGAGTTTGAAATTTAGTGTGGGTGATCCATTTGATGAATCCTATTTTGTGTGCCAGGTTTTCCGCCAGTCCGGCAAAGATCAAATATCTCTGTTGCATTTTTAACTCTAAAACATTGTTTTTTTATATTTAACTCTAAAACATTGTTTTTTATATTTATGGAAGTAAAAGATGGTTATTGGATAAGTTGTGCAGTTACAGAAACTTATAAAATGACCCCCAGAAATACCCTTCACAATCTCACCACCGAGAGAGAACCACTGTGAACACTTTCATGGTTTCCTTCAGGTTTCTTTTTGAACTACAAATGTATGTGCATGTATATTTAAAGCAGGAAAACAAAACTGGAATCACTGTGTATTTATAGTTCTGGATGCTTAGAGATTTAAAAATTTTTTTCACCTATAATATATACCCAGTATAAAATCATTTATGCTTTACACAAAATATGTTATCAGAAAGTAAAAATTTCTCATAATCTCAATCTCCACACTAACTACTATTAACAGTTTTATGTGTATTCTTCTAGATTTTTTCCTAGGATATATTAACCAGCATTTACAATATTTTGTAACAGAAATAGGCTCATACCATGCACTAAACTGGCTGTTTATAATTCCTATTCCATGAACTCCACACTCTTGTCATTTGTACAACTCTCTGCTGGCGTTGTTGGTCTGTTCTGTATTGGTTTCTAAGAGTTATTTTTGCATTTTAAAGATACTTGCTTTAGTTTACTATTTGGATTGCTAATTTTTTCCTAACTTGTTTATCCTTTCATCTTATTTACAATGTTTCCTTGCATAACAGAGTTTAATACTTTTGTGTAATTAGACATTAGGTTTTTTTTATTTTGGCTTCTGCTTTTTGTATCCTGCTTTATTTACTCTCTGACTTATAAGTAATTATCCCAACTGAGTCCCAATTTGATGATTTCGTGGTGTTTTGTGCCATAAATATGTTCAACATTTCTTATATTCAGACATCGATTCATTTTTATTCATTCATGGCTTCTGGATTTTGTATTATGCATAAATTTCTTCATCACTTTTTCTCCTTTTATTTTTATGGTTTCATATTTTCTATTTAATTGTATGCTTTCATTTTTTACCATTTAAAGTTTAATTCTTTTGGAAATTTATTTTTCTGTAAAAAGTAAGGTCTAGATTAGCTTTCTTTTTCTCCTGAGTTGTGTGATCCAAGTAATTTCACCATTGTTCTAATTTCGGTTTCACTCTGGCTTGTGACTCTTAATTTTACATTTTTTCTCCAGTCACATCTCTGGCCTGGTCTCGTAGACACAACTGCTGGTGTCCTGGATGATAAACCCTACCTTCTCGTGAGGATATGGAACTTGATTTTTATTTTGAACGTCAATTTTGCAGCCACATATCTTAGCCTTTCTCCACATATCCTTCACTCTACTACATGGCAGAGTAAGTAGTGTTCCCTCATTCCCTAACTGGGTAACGTGCTATCATTACAGAGACCTGGATAAATACGTCATGGGGGAACACATTGTTCCTGCAAAATTATGAACTCAATAACCTGAAAACTCTCTCATCACTAAAACTAGGACTCTGTATATTTACACATGTGCATATGAAATCTTTGAAACAAAATATTCATAACAGCATTTTTTATAATAATTAAAAAATAGAAAAACTCAAATATTCAAGTATCCCCAACTCAACAGTCTTCTAGCCCACTGATGCCCTAACTTTCTCTCTCTCATCCCTTTCTTGTCCTCATGTTTCTCCCTGCACCCGTGGGAAGGCAACCTAACCTGAACCAATCAAATCTCTCTGTCTACATGTCTTTCTGATCCTGTCTCTTCTCCAACCCCCAATCCCGACTTTCTGTACTGTATCCTTCAGGTCATTTCTTCAGAGAGGCTATCCCAGATCACTCAACCCAAATTAGCTGGAAGGATAAATTACAAGAACAAACAAATTTGGGGGTTAAAAATTTTAAAGATGACATTTCAATTTAGTGGAGAAATATGAATTATTCAATAAATGATGTTGTGACACCTGACTAACCTTTGGGGACAAAACAAAATCAATGTCATTTTTTTGCACCAAAATAAATTCCTAGTGGATTAACATTTTAAAGTACTAGAAGATGTTGTGAGTGTCAAATTTTATAGTTTTACAGTGGGTAAGGCTTTCTATTGGACATAAATGACAGAAATCATAGTGAAAAGATCAATCAGTTAAACACATTAAAAATTTTTTTAAATCTCCGTATAGAAAAGAAATATGAACAATTAAAATGAAGCAATGAGGAAGGAAAGTATTTTCAAATTATAGCAAAGATTTGATATCTTTAACATACAAAGAGCACTCACCAATCAATAAGTAAAATATGACTATTACAATTAAAAAATAGAAAAAGGATATTAATGTTCTCAGAAGAGGGGTTACCACTAGCCAAGTGTCATATGAAATGTTGTTAAGCCACTAGTGAAACAATATTGAGATATGATTTTGGTTACTATATGGGCAAGGATTTAAAAGATTGAGAATGTTCTTTTGGGGGTGTATTATGGGCTTAATTATATCCCCTCCATTCATATGTTAAATCATATTCTCTAATGTGATAGTATTTGGAGACAGAGACTTTAAGGAGTTAATTAAGTTTAAATGAGGTAATAAGGATGGGTACCCAATCAAATAGGACTGGTGTCCTTATAAGAAGAGTAACAGACATCAAAGAGCTCTCTCCTTCTCTCTTTACACACACACACACACACACACACACACACACACACAGAGGAGAGGTCATAGGAGGACACAGCAAGAAAGTGGCTGTCTGTAACTCAAAGAGGAGGCCTCAACCAGAAACCAACCTGCTGGCAGCTTGATCTTGGACTTCAAGTCTCCAGAACTGTGAGAAAGTAAATTTGTATTATATAAGCCACCTAGTCTGGTGTTTTATTATGTCAGCCTAAGCTGATAAATACAGGGTAGGAAGTAAGAAAATGGGCACTTTCTTACACAATTTGATGGAGTTAAATTGATGCAAACTTTTTAAAGGACAATTTGTAACATGTATCAAACACTTTAAAAAGAGCTTACTCTTTGACCCGACAACCCATTCCTTCTAAAATCCTGTTGTACATAATACATTACACAAAAACAAATTTACCAGGATATTCATTTTGGCATTATTTATAAGACTGAAAAATTATGAACAGCCTGAAGGTCGATATGTAAGAGATTGGTTAAAATAACTATGGTATATATATTCTGTGGAATATTATATAGCTAGTAAAAATAATGTGGAAGGCATAGGTTTCTCCACACCCACTAACAGCCCACTTCTGGGTCAATTTGGGGAACCCTGTCTGGAAAGGGATGGTCTTTCTCCTTCTTCCTTTCCTCTAGCTGCCCCTTGCAGTCCCTCCCCTCCTTTGACTTATTTGCCTTCTTTTCTACGATAATATGGGTTGATCAACAAGAAGCCAATCCCTTAGTAACAAAATAGGCTTATTTCTCCCTTGAAGTAATGAAGGAGGGCCAAGTTCTTAGATTACAATAATAGGTTAAATAATAAATAAAACTATGTTTCCTTAATTCAATAATAGTTGAGACTTCTATATCAAGTAAAAAAAAAACGGAACAAAAACGATCAAAAATACCCACTTTGGCTTAAGGCAAAGGGAGAATTTCTGAGTCTGTGTAACTGAAAGTTCCAGAGGTAGTTCTGTCTTCACATGGCTGGATCCAGGATTTGGTTCTCTGAAATTTGCTTTCTTCTTGCTCCAGCTTTCCCTCTGCCCATTACCAGTCTGCTCCCCTGCAGCCCCCAAAGTGTCACTGGTTGGATGGATCTCCATGGCCGGAGAAAAGTAGTGGTCCAATTGGCCAGGCCTGAGCCACATGTCCACTCCTGGAATCAGAAGTGAAGTCAATTCCATCAGAAGCATAACTGCTGAGGGGAAAGGAAGGGGGTGTGTCTAGGGGGGACTAAGGATACTGGTACCAGGAGAAAGGGACTAGATGCTGGATGACAAAACCAACAGATGTCTTCTGCAGGGCTGCAGACGTTTCATCAAATTCAAAATCAATTTCCAATGTTTTAAAGGAATAAGACTAGGAAGGATTATTCCTTAATCTAATAGAGCAGACCATTATTTTCCCAAAATAAAAGTATTTGTTTCAAAAGTAATACACACATGATGAAAATATTTAAACAACACCTAAGTGAAAAATGTATAAGGTAGAAGTTTCTTTCCCTGACGCTATTGTCCAGAGATGAGCATCCCTGACAGCGGGGGTGGCCCACTCCAGGTAGTTACTATGCACATCCGCACACATTCACACGGTGGGGGCGTGCTGTGTAAACAGGAACACAGAACACCCCGCAGAGACTCTCAACTTGTCTTCCTCTCTGTCTTAGTACCCAGATACCTACCTTGCTCTTTCTTCAGCTGCCACATGCTATTCCACTAGGATGGACTTACTGTGCTTACTGACTCTTTACTCAGTTGATGTACATTTACTTTCTTCCAATTTTTTACACAATGCTATAATTAACATCCTGGTTGATTCTGCCTTGTCTGAATATGAAACAGTTTATGATAGATTCCCAAAGGTGGGTCAAAGAGTGAAAACAGCTTAGACTTTAGTATAAAATACCAAATAACTGTCCAGATAGATTTACTACCACTCCAACTGATAAAGAGTGTACAAGTCCTTGTTTCTAACAAATACCAGAGGTTGCTAATTAGTTGAATTACTCTTACACTAAAATGAATTTGCTCCACTTTGTTCTCACTCAGCAAAAATCCTTTCAAGCAAGACTTGAAAGGATTGAATTGTATCCAAGTACCTTAACAGAATCGCAGAACAAAGCTCAAGAATATGTTTGGGAACACAAATATCCAGCATCCAAGGTAAAATTTCACAATGTGTGGCATCCAATCTAAAATTACAAGCATGAAAAGAAGCAGGAAGCTCCAATGCCACGAGGAGAGAAATCAGTCACAAGCAGGCATCTCAATTGGAAAGGAAAAGTAAAACTACCTTATCTGCAGACAACCTGACCCACTATGTAGAAAATCTAATGAAACTCACAGAAGAGCTACTAAAACTATAGGCAAATCAAGTAAGGTTGCAGGAAACAGTATACATTAGAGGGAGCTAACTTCTCCTCCATACACTTAACTAATTGTCCCCAAACCTTTTCTTCAGTGATCTGAAACAAGGTTAGTAGGCCACAAAACTCCAATTCTAGTGTTTCTCGGTTGTTGGATCTGCTCCTGCAAATTAAGCTTTTTGCTTTGGCAGGTATCAGACCTACTGGTACAAGGAGGTAGGCAAACTAGAATTCTGGCAGGAGGACACACTTCCTGAATAGCAACCATGTACTGTAGACCAACAGCCTTAAAAATAAATGGAAAAGTAAGTTTTTAACTCAATAAGTCTACCTTTTGGAATCTATCTTGAAGACAACCTGTCAGATAAAGACTTACAGTGAAGAATTCCATTGGGTCATTACTTATAATAGGGAAAAATGGAAACACATTAAGTGTTCAACACTCACATTATGGTAGTTCTTTTACACATCCAAGTACATGGTTTTTCTGGCGGTGGGGGTAATTAGGTTTATTTATTTATTTGTTTGTTTATCAAATGGAGGTACTGGGGATTGAATGAACCCAGGACCTCATGCATGCTAGGCATGCACTCTATCGCTGAGCTAGACCCTCCCCCAAAGCAAGTACATGTTTTTGAAGAAATTTTAGGAAGAGGAGAAGCTGATATATTAAATGAAAATAATTCAGGGAAAAATTAATCTTGAACTTGCAAAAATTACATTATATTATTGTTATATATAAACACAACTATAAAACTAAGAAAATATTCCAAAATACTGACAGTAATCTCAAATGACAGGACATAATTCATTTTAATTTTCTTCCATTTCTTAAATTGTTTTCAATTACCTTGTACTACTAGAATATGTGAATCCCAGAACCTCTCCCGTGAAACCAAGGGCAAAAGCAAGAAAATGTGGAGGCGCAGGACCAGAAAATAAACTCAGACACAGAATGATAATTCGGTTTTATTTTTTGCTGTAACAAACATTGAAATACCCTCCTCCTCCAGTAACAGGGCAACAGCAGGGCCAAGAGTGCCCAAAGGCCAAAACAAGCAAACAATAAAGTGGCAACTAGTGTAGGAATCGATGCCCTGGGGAAGGGTGCACTGTCTAGGCAGAGACCCTAGGTTAGTCTTAGGCCCGGTTTCCTGGTCTAGGCTTAGTGAAAAACAGGGGCACAGAGTGCTGCATGGTCTGAACCAACAGAGAAAGCTGGTTGAGACAGGAGGTGATGGAAATCCGGAGTTGGCCAGGGTCTCCTGCAGTCAGTCGGCTAAAAGTGAGGGGAAAAAAAAATCAAGTTCAGTGTGGTAATCCTGCACCTAATTCTTTCTGCCCCCTCAGGTGGTGACAGGCCCAGAGCACCATGTCCACCTCCTCAGATCTAAATTTCGGGTGTCTGCAATTCACTGTCAGAATGACCCCAGCCACCTGTCACCACCCCCACCTCGGCCCCTCTCAGAACTAACATAGCTAGGATGTTGCCGGACACTATGAGCTCCTTCTGAACTGCCCCTTGGTAGGGCTGGACACGTGGGGCCAGGGACTGGCCGGCCATCTCTGCCTCCACGGGCGACGGGAAAGACACGGTGAGGGAGCTGGTGAAGGGGCAGTTAAGGCACCATCTCATGGCGATTCTGCCTGTGCGTCAGGCTTCCTTTTCATTCCGAGAGCTGCTTCCCCTCAGGCCACTCTTAGCTGTCCCAATTCCCTGAGGGTTGTCCCCCTCCTTTCTGGTCTCTCAAGCCATCTCCTCCCACAATCTCTCCTGGCCACCACTGGGCCTTCCCCCCCAGGCCTTCCCCCCCAGGCCAGCCCCTCTAGCCCTCTTGACCCCTTCCCCTCCTCCCCCTATATCCCCAGGCTGACCACCTTCTCCCCATCCCATCGCCTCCCTTAGGTCCATCCCCATGGCTCTCTGGGCACTCCTCAAATAGGATACAACTGGAGCAGCTGGCTCCCTGGTCCTGTGGCTGTGGGCCTGACGGGCCCGCCCAGCCTCGATGCAGCGTGTGTACCAGGCCACTGCCCAGCGTGTCCACCTGGTCCCGGCGCGGCGTGTCCACCGGGTCCCGGGGCAGCGTGTCCACCCAGGCCTGGCATGGCGTGTCCACCCGGCCATGGCGCGGCGTGTCCACCAGGCCCAGGCAAGGCGTGCCCACCCAACCCGCGCAAGGCATCTCCGCCCGGCCCAGGGGCGTGCGGGGCCCGTTCGACTGGTGGGGCGCCACCGGCGGCGGCACCGGCCTCTCCCGCGCCACCTCCACCGGGGCCTTCCTGGCCGCCAGGGACATCTGGGCCGCCCTGGCCTTCAGCACCTCCGGCCACGCCGCCCCCGCCCAGATCTGCGGCCTGCATGGCTCCTCAGGCTCTACTCCAGCCCTCCGCGCCCAGGCTGAGCTGCTGACGGGCCGGGGGCCCTTCGCAAAGCTCCGCCCCTAGCGGGTGACGTCACTCGGGCTCCCGGGGCGCCTGCGCAAACCGGCCCTCGCGCTATTCCCCTGCTGTCCCTCTGGGCACGTGGCCGTTTCCCGCCAAGCCTGCGCACCCAGAGCGAGCCCCGTGCACCTCGGAGTCTCTGCCGTGGTGCCAGCCGGGCCACCCTCATGTCTGACCAGCCTGCCGACCGCCGGTCCCCTGTCATCGAGTTCTGGGAGTGAGTCAGGCGCCTCTGGGCCACGCCCGGCCTGTCCCTCTGGCCCCCCGCCCACAGCTCAAGTCTGCAGGGGCGGGGGTGGGGGCCCAGCCCCGGGGGGATGAGCCAGGGATGCGGCGCGGCTGTGCCTGCCGGCCTGGGGGAGCGAGGCTGCCGTTGCCGCTGCCGCTGCCGCGCGTGCCGGGGATGGCGTGGGGCCGGGCCGCCAGGGGCTCGTGGGCTCCAGGCACACGTGCTGCAGGGACACCGTCCAGGCTGCAGGCTTGGGCCCAGGTGCACAGGTCGGAGCAGCTGGACTCAAGGGCTGCAGGAGGGGGAGCACCACGCCCGGGCCAGCTCCGCGTCTCTTTGCCCTCGGCCAGCACAGCCCTCATGCGCTCTCCCTCCCCCAGGAACAAAGTCTTGCGGCTCTCTGGGGGGCTGGAGGTGCCAGGGGCCCTCAACTGGGAGGTGGCCCTGTGTCTGCTGGCCTGCTGGGTGCTGGTCTACTTCTGTGTCTGGAAGGGGGTCAAGTCAACAGGAAAGGTACAGCAGGGGGTGATGGTAGGGCTGGGGTGTCATGTCTGTCCCCACATCCCCCCTCCGCCCCCAAGTGGGCGGGGTGAGTGAAGGCAGCTCGGGCGGGGATCTGGGGCTGCTCACCTGGCTTGCTCAGGCTTGCCCACGCCCTGGCCCCTGGGCTGGGCGCTACTGCTACCTATGCAGGGATCTGAGGTGGGCCCCAGCCTGGGAGGGATCCTGGGCGTGGCGCCCACCTGCGAGCTTAAGGCTGATGCACCCGCCACGTCTCAAGTCCTCTGTGTAGCAGCTTCACTAAACCCACGTCTGTCACGTCCAATCCCCACACAGCCCAGTGGGCCCAAGAGAGACTGGATCCCCCGCACCAACGTCGGCTGGAGGGGTGGGGCTGGGTGAGGGCGGGGGTCCAGCGGGGACATTCTTACTGTGCTAAAAAGCCACTGCAAACATAGCAATAAAAACATGCCGTTTTCCAAAGCCGGCTTCTGTCCCTCTGCTTGTCTTGTGGGGTGGGGGGAAGAGGTGGGCAGGGACTGAGGGTCAGGGGAGGTGCAGGTGGAGGCCTCCCACCTGAAGCTGAGCTGCTTCTGGTCAAGTGTTTGTTCTGAGGGTCTCTGCGCCAGGCTCTGGGGATAGAGCAGGCAAGGCAGCCGGCAGAAAGCCTTTTCCCCAGGGAGCTGACACACTTGGGGAGAGGGTAACAGTAGGCTAAAGACGGACACACCGAGCTGGGAAGGGAGATGAAGGGATTCAAGAGAAAACACAAGAAAGAGCTGTTAGCAAGTCAAAGCCACAGATTTCAGGAAGGACTGGATGTGGATGATGAAGATTGTTGTCAAGGAGGACCTCCAGGCTTTGGCATAACTGGGTGTTACTGAGATGAGGCCATCAAGGGAAAAACCAGGCCAGACAGGGTGCCAGATGACGAGCTCTGCTTTGACCTGCTAACGAGCTCCTCGTGTTTTCTGTATCTCTCTGGAATCTCTTCGTGGTCACTGTCACGTGCAGGCTGCCAGTCGTGCTGAGCGCCTGAGCCCATGCTCTCCCTTGGGCTCTCTGACTCGCGCTGCTCCGTAGACACCTGTGTAGCCAATGCCACTGCTCCCACCCACCTCCTTGCACACTCTCTGTTGCTAGTAGATGTAGACAGTTTTGTCCCGTCCCCAAAGGAATTCAGAGACAAGACGCAGAGGTTAGGAAAGTAAAGTGGGGACTTATTAAGGGATGGGTAGGACACTCTTCAAGGGGAGAGCAGGCAGGCCCATGTGAGCGGCTGCCCTGAGTTTCTCTGGCAGGTTGGTTACACAGGGTGTAAAAGTGAATGGCAGGATATTCATTGGGGAGGGAGGAGTTTGGGGTCCTATTCCGGGATTTCCATCCCAGCTCCACCTTCCTGAGGGGAGGAGGGATTTGTGTCTGTATTTAGTCTGGATGGAAGTGTCATGGCCTCGCTGCATGATGGGCACTTCTGATCTACAAGGCTAATTTTGTTCAAATGAGGGCATAATGAGTAAAAGGTTACATTCGGACACTGGAGATTCCTACCCTTTCCCACCTTTCTTTGTCAGCCTTCAGGCCACTCATCACCCTAAAATGTATGACCACTTATGAGCCCAGAGGTTCCTGCTTTTCTCTGCCCAGGGACCCTTGGTGCTTATGTGATGTGTGGTTTCCTGTATTTGGCCTGTGCCCGTCTTTTCTGCCCAATTCCTGCCATTTGGCCTGCGTCCCCCTTTCTCTGCTCATATCTAGCTATCTGCCTGCTCTAACACCTCCACTGTCTGCCTCCATCCAGTCTGTGCACAGGGTGGGCTGGAAGGGCAAGGGAGGTCACATCCCAGGACGTAGCTCTGTGCCGATGCAGCCAAGAGTCACCGAACAAATGCCTCCCTTTCTTCTTTCGAGGGACATTTCTGAGGTGCAGGTAACTGGTGAATGAATGAAATGAAATAGGAGTGGATGGATGAGCACTGGCCTCCTAAGCTGTTGTTACACATCTCAGTGAAGCATGGGGTGGGGGAGGGCTTTGTGAAGGGATACATCCACACTTATGCTACGTATCCCTGCGTCACATGAATTGCTTGTAATGAGAAGGTATTTATTAGGCACACAATAAAATCAAAATGAAAATATTACAGGAAAATTTAGATGAATTTTATTTAAATTTTGCATGGGGAGAGACTTCTAAGCCTGCTAACGATGGCATATTTATAAGCAATAACATTTATTGAGTGATTACCATGTTCCCATCACTGTTTGAAGCAATTACCATGAATGAGCTCATTTCATCCTGAAATATACCAGCATTTTTATTGTGGTTATCTTTAGTAGTGAGATGATGTGACTTATTTTTATTTCCTTTTCCAAACCTGCCCGTACTTTTTCTATTTGTGACAGTAAGCATGGATTGCATTTCTAAGCAGAAAAAAATTAAGAAACTCATTCAGAAATGGTTCAGAAAAACTTCTAATTAGTTCCCAAGTGAACTACTTTGCTGAAGTTTTAATTATCCTGTTTAATTCACTGGAGGCCAATCTTTCCTTTGAAAGTGTTTCTAATTGGCACCCTTTCTTGATGCAATTAGGAGTACCTTGACGAAGTCCCTGAGGTCCCTGAGCCTTGGGGCCCAGGCATCATGCGGGCCGGTGCAGAAGAGCCCTGCCTGGCTTTGTGACTTTGAGCTGCTTCCAAAAAAGCAAACCTTTCTCAATTCCACACATACTGCTCATTCTACCTGGAGAGTTATTCCCCGAGAGGACAGCTGCTTGTTAGCTTCATCAGCATTTCATCAGCGTCACACAAGGGAATAGCTTGCTTTTCTACCCTGCCAGGTACTCACGTATACGTGTACACATGTGTGGAAACACAAAATACACACGCACACGCACACGCAGAGCTGGATGCTCACAGGGTGGTCAGCGCATCACAGCCCCTCCTCTCCACAGCACTAGTCCTACCTACCCTGAACACTTCTGGCTGAGTATTGGTCAAAGCCTTTGCATTTCTGAATCAGAGAAGACTTGTTTGGAATATAGTAAATGGATTTAAAACGCATTAGGCATAATCTGTAACGATTAAGGTGAAGAGGTGACGGGACCAAGGCATATAAATTCGAGGAAGTTGATGGCTAAATACATCAACAAGGCTCTCTTTGCCAGATACTCAACATCTTTTTTGAAATCCTGAGCTTCAAGTTGATATAGACACCTAAACCTAAATGTCCTGAAGGACCCGGAATGCAGCCAGCTCCCAGCTGACCTCACTGTGTCTCCCCACTTCCCAGATGCTTCCCTCTTCCTCGCACTCCCATAGCCTCCACTGTCTCCTCTAACCTCCACGTCCCCAGTCCCCCTAAATATGTCCCAGTCACTCTCCCTAGGCTACCTCAGGCCAGGTTGGCATCATCTCTTATGTCACAGATTCTTGTACCCCTTCCCTCTGGGAACACCCCCCCCCCCCCGCTGGGGAAGTCAGTGGGTTATCATCACTTCACGTCTGATGACCCTGCTGACCCCTACCGGGACCCTGGGCATCAGGTCAGACGCACACCCTGTCCCACCAGGCCCAGGAGAAGGTCTCCCTCCTTCCTGGGGCCCCCTGTGCTGCCAGATCCCCCACCCCATTGCCTGGGAGTGATGGGACTCCCTGTCTGCACCCTTCGCCCACCCTCAGGCTGTACTTGTCCGGGCACATGTGTGTGTGTGTGCATGTGCAGGGACACCTGGGTTGGTGCTGTCACTCCTTCCTGTCACAGACAGCAAGGCCCAGTGGACAGGAACCCACAGCTGTACTCCTGTCAGCGATGTTCCCTTGTCTTACGTGCGAACTGGACCAGGGCAGTAGTTACAAAGGGGTCATGGGCTAGAAGGCATTTGGGCTGTGCCTGAAGGGCCAGTGAAGGCTGGATAAGCGTCAGAGGTGCGGGAGGGCACTCCGAGCAAGGGGCCTGCCTGGGCTGAGGAGACCAATCAGTACCTTTGGTTTTCAGAAGTCTTTACTGCGGAAGCCCCAGCGCTACACACCTGCCCCTCACCCGGCTTCAACACCTGTCAACATTTCACTAGTTTATTTTGAAAGTAGGGAAGGACTTAGGGGTGAGAGCAGTGAGAGCTATATTTCTTTTTTGTTTTGTTTTGTTTTGTTTGTTTTGTAGGGTTTTAATTAACTCAAAATAAGACACATACATGAATAAGATGATTCAAGACCACAACTTGTCTCACAAACTTTCAAGCCTTTTTTTTTTTTTAAGTTCTCCTTATGCTGAGATTCCCTCTGAATCTCCCCTGAGGACCAAATGTGAATGCAACTTTGATTTAGTCTCTTTGCCTGAGTTTGTTTTTAACAGAGAGGTGTATTTCTTAAAGTGATAAAAGAAGAGGCACCACCTAAGCATGTACAAATAAAGGGGGGCCCATGCAGTGGTCCCCTCCCACCCTTCCAGGGTGCAAGCTTTTCTAGGACCCAGTCCTCGCTGCCACTGATTCCACCCCCTGCATGCTGGACCAGGCACGCTTTTGAAGTGTTGTCCTGTGTGATCCTCACCGCAGTCCCAGGAGGTGTGGAAGAGGATTGCCCCATCTGCGGACAACCTGGGCCTATCTTTCCACACAGCATCGTCTGCACTGGACTGTGACCAGGAATTTGCTGGTCTGTAAGCTCCCGGGCACAGCCTCTAGTGGATTCTTCCCTGCTGTCACCATCTTCTCTCAGTGACTTGCTGTGGCCTTGGCACTAGGAAAAATTATCCATGTCGTCATCCTCCAGGATCTACCACTCCAGTGGAGGAGGGCCCCTGCAGTGGCTCTGAGGGCCTCTTTGTGGTAGAAGATATGGTCGTTGCCCAGGGATGATGAGGGAGGTGGGAGGGCCACGAACTGAGGAGAGCAGGCGAAGCTGGAAATCACTGGTGCTTATGGAATTTTTCTGTATGTCCAGGGGAGCGCTTTGGGGGCTTAAACTATAAGGCAGTGTATTGCTGACCGAACACAAGGTCCAGAGGGAGGTGGTCACAGTGTTGGTCTCACTGTTCAAGGAAGGCTCATCAAGGACCCAGACCCCTTCATCCCTGACCCTTTGAGCAGTGTGTGCCTGCTCCTAGGACTGGTGGTGGAATGACTCCGTCCTTCCTACGAAAGAATAGCTCGGAACTATTGTACTAACATAAGTTGCTTTACTGTAGTCTTTTTAATAAGGTGCCTAATTTCCCCAGCCTAATTTGTGAGTGTCTTGAGGGCAGGGACTGTGTCTTACGCTGTTTTACATCCACAGTGCTTGGTTCATGCGAGGAGCTCGTTCATCCATTCATTCAAGAATGCTGCTGAGTACTGTGAAGCAAAGAGATGCAGGGGTGGGAGTGAGGTCAGCAAACACTTTCTTGAGATCAATATACCTGATCTGAGTCCCTGAGTCACAGAGGCCTCAGCTCAGTGGGATATTGAACCCTTTCATTCCTTGAGCAACTGAAGTCTGAAGCTTATGGAACACCTGTTATGGGCCAGGTGCTGGGGTGACAGAGGTTAATCACAGTTCTTGCCTTCAAGGAGCCTCTACCCCAGTCGGGGAGATGATAGGTGAGGAGTAAGCATGAAGGGCCACACAGGGAGGACGCCTTCCCCAAGCTGCCAGGAGCAAGTGGCCCTTTAACAGATCAGGGGATGCAGAGGAGTCAGCAGCCCAGCCTGGAGGCCGGAAGTGGGGCAGGTCCTGAGATGCCTTAGTGAGGACAGTGAGCAGGAGGAGGGTGGAGTGAATTGCAACCCCCAGCCACTGCTGCTTTGGTTTGCATCCTTTTGGCCAGACAAGTGGCTGCTTTAATTTCCTGTTCGGGCCATGTCTTCCTGTCAGTGTCTATGTCTCCAACAGTGCCCCAGGTGATAGATACAATTGTCCATGAAGGGACAGTGAAACATTCACAGACACCCCAGAGCTGCCCCATCTTGGAAAGCACTGGGATTCAGTCCCTCTCTCTGAGCACAGAAAAGGTGGGCAGTGCGGTGATGCGCTGAGCTCTGGGAAGCGGGCTAGGCTAGTTGTGGTGGAGCCCACCTCCCCTTCACCTCGTCTTGGACTGCCGCCTCATTCAGTTGTGGCTCTCGAGGAGTCTCTTGAGGGCACCCTTGACTTCCTTGTTCCTCAGACTATAGATCACAGGGTAGAGCACGGGAGTGACATTGGTGTAGATCAAGGAGACGATTTTGTCCTGGTCCGGGCTGTAGCATGACTTGGGGCGAATGTAGATGAATATCGCGCAGCCGTAGTGCAGAAGAGAGACCAGCAGGTGCCCGGCACAGGTGGAGAAGGCTTTGCTCCTGCCTTCGGCTGAGTGGATTCTGAGGACAGCAACAATGATGAAGCCGTAGGAGAGCAGGATCAGGAAGAAGGGACTCAACAGGATGAGCGTGCAGACCAGGAAGATGGCAATCTCGTTGGCTCGGGTGTCCGAGCAGGCCAGAAAAAGCACCGCAGGAATGTCACAAAAGAAATGATTGATCTCATGGGACTGACAAAAGGGGAGGAAGAATATCAGTGTAGTCAGGGCGAGGGACAGTGCAAAGCCACTGACGCATGCCAGGGCCAGCATCTGCAGACAGAGGGCCCTGGTGACCGTGAGCGGGTAGCGCAGAGGCCTGCAGATGGCCACAAAGCGGTCGTAGGCCATCGCGGCCAGGAGGAAACACTCTGCACCGCCCAGGGCGATGAAGAGATGCATCTGCAAGGCACAGCCCAGGAAGGGCATCCGCTGGCTCCAGGACAGGAAGTTGGCCAGCATGTTGGGGACGATGACCAATATATAGCAAATTTCAATGGCAGACAGGTTGCAGAGGAAGAAATACATGGGGGTCTGAAGGGAGGAGTTAGTGCAGGTGATGAGCACGATGGTGGTGTGCCCGGCTAAGGTGACAAGATGCATGATCAGAAAGAGTCCGAAAAAGAAGATTTGTAGTTCAGCCAGGTCCCCAAAGCCCAAGATGATAAAGTCAGAGCTCAAGGTGTGGTTTTTCTGCAGTGGGGCCATCCTAGAACTTCTGGGCTGGAGGAGGCCGCTTCCTGGCAAGTTCTGGGCGGCGGGAGACCGTGGGGCCCTTTCCACAGGTGGGCTCAGCCACTGTCCTCGTTCTCTACACCTTCTGTTCATGGAGGATGAAGAACTGCCGGCTGTGACGCTGACGCCACTCTAGTTCACCTGTCGAGTTATTACAAAATGAACCTAGATGAGTGAAGTCTACGTACGAAGTCGTTTTTGTTTTGAGGGGCATACAATTTTCTTCACATTTAAATTTCATCATTGAAACGTTACAGTGTTTTCCTCCGCCAATTTTATAAGCTCTTGGAGTGCAATACATGTTATTTTTGAGAGACAAACCAAAGGTTAATTTCTCAAGGTTCTTGCCATTTGCTTTGCTGTTTGCTTTAACAGCATTTTATAGAGGATCTTTTATATACATTTGTAATTTTTTTAATTACAAAAATTGTTTTAATTAAAAAAAAAGATTTGCGATCTGGTTTGTTTTTCATCTAATTTTAAAGCAAATCATGTACCAAATTTTTGGTCCAAATTGTGTAGGATAAGTTAAATTTAAATTGCATTCTGTTAACCAGTGTGAGTGTATTCCTGTAAGTATAGTTACGTTGAAATAAAGTTTTAAAAAGCAATAAATAAATAACTAAATAAATTTCACTGAGCTCAAATTTTTGAAATAAAGATCAACGGACAGCTTTAAGTGTTCATTGTGTTAAACACTG